>NC_092576.1:40993610-41288610 GCF_037975245.1 Apostichopus japonicus
AAAAAATGAGGAAATGTAAAAGAAAGTAAGGAAGAGAAAATTGAAAGGAAGTTTAAGCGACATTTTGATAACTGAAAGAAGAGCAACAAATAAAGAAAACTGAAGTGCAATGCTTATATCTTACCAATAGCAATTACCTGTATAACCATCCCCACCTGTGTCCCATAGTGCTCCCCCTCAACACCCTTGCTAAATTATATTTCTTATCTGTACCCATTCCATCATCACCTCTTCCGTTCCCATACTTACCCTCCCTCCATTCCTACCCTCCTCTTTCTTCCCCTCCTATACCATTACAACAACTCTGGCCCACCCACTGGCCCAACCGAGGCTCCTCATTATTACTTTATACCAACCTTCTCTTCCCCAACTCTCCTCCCAATAACTAATTTCTTACCACGTCTCACACCCCCATCTCTCTCACCCACCCCCACCAATCCCACCCTCGACCATCCATTTACCCCAAATATTCCCACCACATCTCCCTCTTGTAGCAATGATAGCTTTTCCATTGTATACTCCCATCTTTGCCCTGATCCTGTGAAATATGTCCGCCGGCTGGGATTTAAGGTCATATAGACTGAGCAGATACTACATCGACGCTTACGGAACGAAATTACCCAAATTATAAAATCCAATAATCTAAGAGAAAAGTGTGGTTCGAGGTATACTTCAGTCGATTGAAGAGTGTGATATTTACAACTGCCGCCTCCCCACGCCCTCCCCTCACCTCATTAGAACCATTAGTTGTTTTTTTTGTGTGTGTGTGAAAGGCATTATTTCAATGAATGGCTTCCACATGTCCTTCATATTTTCGTGATGAATTTACAAACAGATTCAGTAAGTAACAAAGAAACATAGTGAACACATGTAATGAATACATATTGTGCACATTAAAAGCAACAGTGACGGAAATCTTTGAAAAAAAAAATACAAATTTCTGAAACCATACCACCGACCCCCAATGCTGATCCATAATATTACATTTCTACTTATGTCAACCATATACAAAAATGACATTGGATAAAGTACAATCCAGTCATTTTTATGATAGCATGACAAACATTTTGCGATAAAACAATATTACACCCAATAATTGTCACACCATGTTGGGCGTGGTAATTGTTTTTGTTTCAATTGGTTGAACATAGTGCAATTATAAAAAAAATTCTCTCTGTACAGGGCATGGTTATTCATAATTATGATATACATATTCATGTACTATAGAAACTACATGACGTTTTGATGATGTCACACAGTCACCGAGACAATGTAGCAATTTTAAAAGGTTTCACATAACTTGATACGTTTTCAGGCCAGGGGAGCAAGCACGTATACTTCTGGGGTTTATGCTCCCCCCCCCCAAAAAAAACGGATTAAGCCCCGCCACCAGTTGAAAATAGAATGCTAAAAACATTCCTAGTGTACAGAACATACATATTTAATATCTAGATGAGGCACAACCTAAAACAGTCGAAATTCGGTCAACCTGTTGCAAAATATAGCATCTAAGCACACTACATTTTACAATAATTACACCCCTCCCTTTAGAATTTACATTGTTCCCCCTGGATAAGAAATAGCTGGTTGCACCCCTGTTTCCTCCAAACCCATGCCCCTACCTCCACAGCTTGCTTAAACTAGGGTAAAAGGTATAAAGATCAATACTATATAAGGTACGCATTTAAGGTAGCTTATGTGTTAAAATGTCCAAAGATGTGTCCCGGAGATGTGACGAAACACATTACAGAAGATTAGGTAGCTATTATGATAGTGAGCATTCCTTACTAGTTATGCTAAAACATACGTGTGTCCATTACCAACAGTTACTCCACCTCCCGCCCCCCCCCTTTACCACACCCCTATTCTTCATTGCATTGGGACAAGTGCTTTTAAATTGCATACATTAATGGCTTCCTTTTTAAACACGACCAAAATCAAAAGTTTAAATCCATTTTAATTTCGCTAACGTGTAGTAAACAGTCACACGATTTATGGCGTGGGTACTGCTAATATTCTTACACATATTACCTACTCAAACGAGATTATGAGAAATCGAGAAGTCAAGTGAAATCCAAAACAATTTACTTTATACCTCATCAAACGGAATATGTTTTAGAGATGAAGGTTCAGCAATGTAGTTTTTATTTACATATACGGTTCTGTTTGTCTTTTCAAGGCTTCCAAACGTCCGATCACTTCAGTGTCACATCTCTTTCGATCTCTTCCGATCTCTTCCGATTGCGTCCGATCTCTTCATCGAGTTAGTTCGTTCACTTTGACTGGTTCGTACATACTGTATAGCAGGTGATGATGATACAGTAACTCGTTGGTCGTCGAGGAGACACATTTTGTGTTGCTCTCACCATTTACCGTCATTACTATCTACACTTGTATAGGGAAGAAGAACATTGTTAAGGTGGGACAGTGGCTACGATATTCCATCGAGTTCTTGACTCACTTAGAAGGATCCAAACAAGAACTGGAATGACGTAATTTATCTTTCTCTGTAACAAATGGCGGATTGGCCTTCCACTTTACCGGCCAGGTAAAATTAAGCACCACCAGACTGACATGATTAAGGCGCCGTTTGTCCAATGGTCACGACAAATGCAGCTATAGTTCCTTCCAAAGCCTCACGACGTCGATTCGATCGCTGAGCCAATAGCTATTTAACCCCCCCCCCCTTTTCCTATATCCTACCCTACCATACCCTTACGCCCTAGTGTTTGCAACTGTGTTGTTTTGATGTCACTTGTCATTTTAGCCTTTGATGAAGATCCTGCTAGGATCGAAACGTCGAGCCAACTTACTTTTACACACGTGTTGTTTTGAAGTTAGACAACCGTTTAGATGAATCAATGAAGGACTGGAGATATCAGGAGGGCATTTTGTTGTTGTTGGTTTAATTTAAGAATGATTGACTTGGTTGCTAGGTCTTTTATATTTATACACAGCCACTATGATGACGATGGCAATGATCAACAAAATTAAAACACCACCTCCGATCATGATGATACTCATGTATTTTTCATGTCCACCTTCTGGTGCAACGTCATTGAACGGTGCATCGAGCGGCGGCTTGCTGGTATGAATTACGGTCGTTTTTAGAGTCGTCAGGGTCGTAGTAACGGTGCCATTTGTGGTGCTTTCGGTAGTCACGTTAGTCACGTTGGACATTTTGTATTAGGTATGCGAACGTTCTACGATACCGTGGTTGGGATCTTCGAGCCTGCGTCGAAACAAAACATGCAACAATTTGTAATTATAATCATAAATAACATAAAGTTTAAATTCAAATGACCAAAGGAACTTGTTCTATTGATAACTTGTTTAATCATTGAAGTTGGTTAGTGTTGTGGTTATTCCTTGGCATTCTGTTGTATAACTTTATTGTGTGGTGGGTGGGTGGGCGGGGTGGTTGGTTCGACCGTCAATCCTGAAACGAGACACACATGTGGCTAACGTTAGCTTACTGTAAAGTTGTTATATCGACTTGAAAACAGTCGCCCAGGATAGAACCTGGGCACGAAAACCAAACTACCAAACGACTGATCCGCTCTCAACCCCAGTCCCCTTGCATCGGGACTATGACTGTGTGATCATCGTCGGGTAGGCATCACCATTCCCGTCGAAAGGGAACAAATACTACACATGATCTTAGCCAAAACGCCGAGAAGCATACATTGTATTAAACGCGGAAGAGTTATATTGTAGTTCAAGCGCGGTTTAAGCTGTTGAAACTTTGTAAATTACCTAGAAACGACATAAACTTTAACACCTATATTGAAGACGTGGATCCAGGTCTTTAAAAAGGAAAAGGATGGGCGTATAGCCCCGAAGTCGATGGGTGTGGGGTGCCTCCAAAAAAAAAAATGAAGTGAAATGGAATGAAATAATGGTGTATTGTGATACATATTTAGGCTATAATTTAGGTCTTAAATTAGTTGAACACGCAAATTTGTGCTAATAATTAGACTTTTAACTTGTGTGTGTATGTAAAGGGTTGAACAACCCTATACCCTATGGATCCTAGGCTGAAGGCGGGGTGCACGTTTTGACCCAAATTCGTAACAAGTATATTAGATTGTTTTTCGGTTCTTATATATAACCTGGAATCCCTTTCATGGAAAGCTTACACTTTGCTTTTGTAATTGATCAGAGTTACAGTACGTCACATGTTCGAATGAACTTATTTGTTGAGATGTGATAATTGCTTAATTAAGTAAGAATAAATCCGGTTACTGAGTTGATACATATTTTGGCGCAGTCTACTAACAATAGTTACTGTATAGAATGGATGAGACATCAAATGCACTGGTTTGAACTCAAAGGAATTAATTAAACATATCACTCTATATAGAGCTCCACCAAGTATAAAAATGGTCTAGAAGGAAGCAATTTAGGATATTTTGCAGTCTTTACATTAAGACAGTATACAAAAAATATTAACAATAAAAATTAACAGTCGGGCTCGTATAACTGCGCGCTAGCATAAGTTGCACATAACATTACTGGATGACGGTGATTTAAACACGTGTGGCTTTTAAAAAATACCTCATCGTCAGTGGCGGCGCCAAGGGGGAAGCTTGGGGGGGGGGCTTTAGCCCCCCACTGAAGTAGTCAGCCCCCCATTATCCCCCCAACTGAAATACGCAAAAAAAACCTCATTGAAACAATATAGCCTACCCAAATTTGGTCAGCCATAACGCAGTGCTACAATGGTCAATGGAAATTCTGATGAATTTTGTTCTCATATGGCAATGTCGTGTGCGTTTCACAAACAGCGTGTACACAGACTAAAACAGGAGTTGTGTCAGAGAGCGCGATATAATAATTGAGCAAAGGAATTGGATCTTTCACAGCAGGTAATATTTTAGTGATACGAAAACTGTGAATTGGTATCTTCAATTCTAATTTGACTAAAGTTACTCACACAAAATGCATATTTTTGGAGAAATTTTCAGGTGACAAAAGCCTCGCTAAATGCCACCATTTTGCATGCAGGCCTTTCCAGGATTGGGAAAAATTTCAAAAGGGGAGGGGGCACCCCCTCCCCTTATACCCCTCCCCCAGGACGGCGATCACTCAATCTTGTAAGCCACCCAACAAAAATTGGCTCAGCCACCCTTAGCCTCCCCAACTAAAAATTCCTGGCGCCGCCACTGGGAGTCATCGTCCGGCTTAAACGCATAGGAAGACGGTTGTTAGCTTACTTGACCGGCGTTGCTATGGTGAATTTAGACGAAATGTGCGTCATAAGCTGGTTCCGCTCCATAATATATATACCATCCCCGAATCATAACATCACATGTTACCGTATTCCTTCAAAAACCGCTAATTATCAATTTCACCATTTACGAATGAGCAATGGCCGCCATGTTGATTTGACGGATAACAAAACGAAATGCTAGATATTCGTCCTAGTTTTTTTCGTCCCATATTTGTTAAGTTTGAGATGGATTTCTGCTTCATTTACATGAGCAACTGAAGGTGTTTTATTTTATTCCACAGACCCTTTCTCTCATTGCAGATGTGTAAACAATTTTATGCAGAGGCTGTAAGGATTTGATTTGTGCATCAAAGTAGCTCAAACAGCTTCTTCAACAAGCCTTAAACGATCGACTTGTTCATGTATGGAATAAACAATTAGAATTTAACTGATAATGTAAGAATGTTGTATAACTAGCTGTGAATTTAACATAACCATATAGGCCTTAACTTACCTAAAGAAGGTGCTGAACGGACTCCGGAGAAAGTTGAGTAATATTCCTGTTTATGAACGGATTACTACCTTTGCTGTAATTAGATTTTGTCGGTTATGATTTCAATATCCGATTCTGCGTCATTCATGTTTAAGTATATACATGTCGCAAGACACAGTAGTTATGCTACGTGCACGGTAATGTTTGAAAATTGTCACCATGGCGATGTTACCGTGGCAATCTTACAATGAACCGCTGATCTCTGACATTATCATATAGTTACCAACCACCGCCCATAGCTAACCCTATTATCGTACCATTGACTACCAGGCAGTCCCAAACACTGTGTATTTATGCATTATCAAATGTCACTCGTATCCACGTTTATTTCGCGGTCATATTTCTTGGATTCAACCATTATAGGTGATATGGTATTACATGTGGGAAAGCGGGGCCGCGGAAAGGGGGGACTGATCAATTTTGACAGTTATAATACAAAACTATAGCAGAAATTTTTCTCTTTCAAAGCAATATATTTATGTCCAATACCATCAAGTATAGGTTTGAAGAAGAACTTGGTTTTTTTTTTAAATTTACTTTGTTGCTGTAAAATATGTTTGTTTCGAATCTATTCCCTCGCTTCAACAGAATAGTAAAACATCCCCACAGCGAAAACCCGCCATACTACAGTCATGATCTTATTTTGCTATATAACCGTCACGTTGCTTGGCTCCACCATTATCATATAGGTGTAAACAATGATGTAAATGTGAGAATCGAGCAGGAGGAAGAGGAAGGGTATCCTATAGCCGTATCTATGGTGACTAAAAGACAGGCGCGTAGCCAAGGGGGGGGGGGGAGAAGGGGGAGCCGCCCCACCATTTTTTTTAATGTTTTTATGATATCGCTAGTAATTTCAAAAGAGAAAATGCTAAGATGCAACTTACAAGGCCTGGGATATGCCATTTCCAGCGATCTGGGAGGCATTTTCAGCCAAAATTTTCTTGTACGCTTCGCGCCAAGTATGGTGGCGCTACGCTTATGATAGTTTGCAAAGCCGTATCTACGGCTCTGATAGTTTGCCTACATTTTCGCCCCTCCCTTGGCAAATTCCTGGCTACGCGCCTGCTAAAAGAATAAATAAAGAATAAGAGTGGAGGGAGCAAAGTAAAAAAAAAAGAACCCTTCTACTGAGATGTCAACATCGCCAAGTATAGTTTCATTTCCTAGCAACACATTCTCAGTTCAGTATGTTTTAGTCATGCTGTTTAGAAATTTCTGTTTTTGTTTTATTCATAAGTTAATGAGGGTCGTTATGACATAATCATGCACGATAATGTACTTTCTTTGCTAAAAGTTTGGACCAATTCACAAAGATCGAGCGAATGAAAAATTCAATCCAAAACAAAGGTTCTTTGCTATTGTTTTGCTTGAAATGGAAACAATAAATCGGACGCATCCTTTGTTTCGGTTTAATTTTTTATTCACTCGATCGTTGCGAATGGGCCAACATTTTGTTGGGACAGGTGGGCCTACATAGTACTGTTTGTATGTGATTACAGTAGAAACAAATATGATTGTAGAGTGATGGCTTCGTTAGCTCGTGTTTATAATGGAATGCATATTGGGGATTTTAAGAAATAGAGAGATACACAAAATTGGATTTCCTGCAGCTTACAAAGTATGCCTGAAATACTAAGTGTTAACTTAAAATTTCGGCCACATTTTTATGATTTGGCGGTCAAGAGCAAAAAAAAAAGAAAAAAAGATAAAAAAACCCTAAAAAATTCTGCTGTGAAAATCGGTTAAATGGTAACCAAGGTAACCAAGCACGTGAGTACGTGCATTCGTAGTAGCCTATATGAACTTGTAGGGCAATTCCTAGCAAGCTGATAGAACATTCAATTCGATCATTGATGTATACGATGTGCGCTAATGTTATAACATGAAAACAGGATACGCCCAGCTTGTGGTCATTCATCTTCCTATTGGACAGTCACATAAAACAAAGTTAATTCTGGTCAACTATCAAACCAATCACGTTGTCAGTTCACTCCCTTGGCCATATCATTGCCGTTCATGAGATCATGCGCAGAGATAGGAAAGACACCTGGTGAGTTACAGGACAAAACATTCATGACGTTTAAAGTAAATACCCCCACTGTGACACGCGTCTTCGTAAGACAATAGGCAGCTTTAGATTTCACGACGCGGAGCTCTCTACAACGAAATGACGACACGTATGTGTTATGCGCATGCGTCTACGTCGACTTCCCGTTGTCCCTGAAATTTTACACCGGGTGTCCAGGGTATTTCCCGTTGTCGTGAAAACGGCAACTTCGATAACATGTGACGTCACAATTTTGTTGTTATTGTCAAGATGGACGAACAATTTGGGCGAGTCGAGCTTACAAATTCAGTAAGTTCTTGGTATTTCTATTCGAAATTTGACGTTTAAGTATAAAATGGCTCGGAATTTACGTACTGCCAGTGTGTATACTAATTATACTCCTCAATTCTGACTGTTGTTGGGTGGTTACACTACAGACTTTCACATCGACAAGTTGAAGTAGCGGCAGCCTAACAATTTAACATCTGGCCTAAACTAGGACCTAGGCATAGCTGGCTGAGTGTAGTGGGTCAGCCCTCACACTACCGTTTACAAGCAATCCTCTACTAGGTCAGCTATAAAATCATCCCGCAAAATATGGGGCAAAGGCTATACTACCTCAAACACCAACTTATTTTTGCCAATAATGCATATTTGGGTTGTTAAACACCATTATGGAATCAGCCTGGCTTAAAACACAACTTACGATTGATGCCAGTTCTTTCGTATTATATGATTAGCTTCTCTTAAAATAGAAGAATTCTGCTGCAGAAAAGACTGTGCATAATTTAGAGTGTTTGATTGCCCGAAATTAGTGAAACATCATAATCTTTTATATACATTGCGGACAAATCCACTGTGACATACTGTATATCAGAGGATATTTTGCTTTGAGTTACTATATATTTGATTGATTTTTTCCATCATATTTCAACAGCCTGCTGTCAACTCAGATAGTAATGAAGCTTCAGCGGGTTCAAGTTCCTCAATAAAGAAACCTAGTAGTAGCAGCAGGTATAAGTGGAGTGTTAGCTCAGTGGTTAATGCCGGTGCCTTTCAATCATAAGGTCCCCGGTTCAAGTCACTCCAAGATTAGTGTATGTCGTCCAGTTACAGAGTTGTTGACAATTAACAATTCATAATCATGGACTTTAAATATGAATGTAAGACACTGACTTCGGTCAGCTTGCGGCTTTGATAAGCCAATGAGGCTTTTTCGTGAGTGCCTGCTTGCAGGTGGATCTAATATACATACATAATTACCAATTATGATAGATTTCCAATTAAAAAAAGTATTTGTGTTTACGCTCCAGGGTTGTAATGGTTATGAAAAACAAGTGTGTGGATTTTTTTTATTAATTGTTGAAAGGCTGTACTGGCCACTCAACCGCACATGACTGGTCCCAAAATTCAATTTTATAGCACCTAATCAATGTTGACTGCTACATGCAGTACTGTTTTGTATGGATTGTCTAATAGTCTTGTATGGATTTTTTATGCTTTTTTGTAAACAAGCAGACTGTGTTTATTTCTTACATTTTTCCAATGTTTTCTACCATTGGAAATACAACCCCATTTACCATCATAAATATGACATATTCCTGTTTGAGAAACAAAATCAGAGTACCATATTTTAAAAATAAATAAGTTTAGAGCTCAAATGTTGTGTGTGTGCTATGCACTGATAGAGGTATGCTAGAAATGATTTCCAGCAAAATCTACAGTAAGATGGTTCATCTATGATTGTCAGAAAATTGGACCAGCTTTGAGGATTTTGTAATGAAAAACAAGGAAAGAACCATTCTAATTTTTGACAAAGATAAAGAATACTTATAGGTTTGATGCATATCAGACATTTTGTTTTCGAGAAATCAAGTTAAAATTGATCTCTATTGGGCTGTAATATAATATTAAATAAATCTCAAAATACACTTCTAAATCTATTTCAGGACTTTCATGAAATGGACAGAGGCAAAAGATATAATTCTTTGCAAGGAAGTTGCCTTGCAAAACCCATTTCAGTTCCGAAGGGGCAGTCTAGAAAGAGGCAAGGTGTGGTCTGGAGTGGCCACCGAATTGAGAAAACAGTCCTTTAAGGTGGACCAAAGGGCTGTCAGAGACAGGTATGTTAAGGAGGCTAGAAGCTAAATTCATGCTCTACAATACCGTAGAGGAAAAAGAAAAATCCTCCCAGCATACTAAATAATTACATTTTCCCAAAAAATTGGGATTTGAATTGGTGGTGCTGGTGGTTCCTATGTAATTTATGTTTCACTTTTTACCTTCCATTGCATTCTTTCCTATATACTGTACTGTCATGTAGCTCACAACCCTCATATAGCCCTCAGAGCCCTCATAAGTTTGTGTTTGTACCAAGACGAACATATTTGCCTTCCATTTTCACGACAATTTCTTAACTTAAGACTATAATTTGGTTTAACCCCAGTAATTTCAGTGGTTCCGTTTCATGTACAGACAAGTGCGAGACGAGACGTAGGTGATGTTTAGCACGTATCGCAAGGGTAGACCCGTCTGGATTCTTTGATTGCATCATTGGTTTTTTTTTTCCATAGGTCATGAATATTCATTGTTAAAAGTGTACAAGATATATAGGGGGCGTGGCCAGAAAGAGATTGTTATCTTTTGAGCCAATCAGAGGGTTTGTTTACCTTTTGACCAGGGACTTTTTTTATGGGATGGGTTCCTCTGGGCGATTCACTTATTCTTTCGATTCAATACATTCCTAATTTGGTTTTTCATTCTAATCATAGGTACAACAGCCTCAAGAATAAGGTGCAGAAGAACAACTCTCAAGATAAGAGGGCTTCAGGCATTAGCCCTGAGGAAACGGAAAGCCAAAGGGAGTTGAGGGTGCTTCTGGAAGACTTGGCCAACCAAGAAGATGATGCAGAGCTTCTCCCCAAGACCAATGCTAGTGAAGAGGAGCAGAGGCGCCTCGATGGACAAGAGGTCCAGAAGAGGGCCTGTGAATCGTTTGTGGAGACAAGGAAGAGGTGAGAGACTCATATTACCTCAAATGGGGTTGGTTGGTTGGTATACCGGTATTCAGAAAAAAAAGTTTTCAATATTTGACCTCAGCTGAATTTGCAAAGTATTACAGGGGTTGAACCCTGCATCTTTTGTTTACAAGCAGTGTCACATACATACAGATAAACACATGTGCACACACACAAGCATGATTGCATGGATTCATTCTGTCTCAAAAATTGGTTGCCAGGTCTGTCATATTGAAGAAATTCATGATGTACCTTTATCTTGTTTTGTCATAGGCATTTTGCAGATAAAGAAAATATGCCAAGAAAAAGAAACAGTGGGAGTGATGCTCTTCAGTTTTTGCATCAAAAGATGGAGTTGGAAAGAGAGATGAGGAAGGAAGAGCTCGCCATGAGAAGAGCAGAGGTGAAGAGGGACGAAGCTGAAAGAGATCGACGATTTGAACTCTTTCAACAACAGCAACAGCAGACACAGCAACAATTTATGCAGCAACAACAACAAATGCAGCAACACCTCGCACAACAACAGCAGCAGATGCAAAACATGCTAATGATGTTCATGCAATCGATGAAGGGTAATAATAAACAATAAGTTCCCACCTCCTACCAATGTCCCCAAAACAAGTTTGTACAAAATTGCTCATAAATGGTTTAACTCAGATGACCTCTCCCAAAACAATAGGGATCATATACTCATTATTCCAAGTATGAACTTTGCATGGTTGACTTATTGTGTTTTCAACAGAAAATACCTAAATTTCACAAAATGTCAATTTTTGAAGCAAATTGAGCTCATGTCATATATCTGTAATTAAAGCACCATAAACATGCATGTAAATTAAAAATAAAATGAAAGACAATCAAGAAATATACAAAATGCAGCATTTTCCCATTTTTCTGAGATTTATTAATGTTTGATTATTCAAAAATACATTTTAAAGTGATTGTCTGTGTTTCAGTGCTATGATACACTTCTCTCAATCAAAATGGATATCCTACTATATGTTTGACTGTTATTTGTGAATGGGGTAGGGAAATGTTTTCGAGCAAAACGGTCATGTGATCCAATGTCACCAAAGATCAATTAGTGGTTAAAAACTAGTATTTTGAATCATTATATTCACCAAAGGTTGGAAACGGGTCATATTTTGAGACAAGTTGTGAATTGGGTAGGGAAATGTTTTCAAACAAAACATGTCATGGTCATTTGATCCAAGCCCAAATGCATCATTTAAATTTAAATTCCTCTAAGCAAGAAACCAATATTCCTCAAAGTTGGGCTCTAGTTTTAAGAGGGTACCAGAGGACATAAAGACAGTCCAATATGGAGTCACCAAAGACCATACCAACTGTCCAATGTAATCTCAAGATTATTTCAGAATCACTTGGTTTATGGCCCTTATGAATTTCTTTATAATTTGTTATTATATTAAACACATAAATATATATATATATATATATATTGTACATTATATTTAACTGGAAAAATTATATTTGAGTGAAACTAAATTTGATATACTCTGTATTTTTACAAACAAATAAGACTGGGTAACCCTGCATTTCAAATGTAAGAGACATATTAGACCATAATTAACAATTATATTTTGCTGGTCTAAGCAAACCCCAAATTACCTTTGAAAATATTGCTCTAATGTGGGTGGCTCCAATTCAAAAAATTTTGATGTTGAGTTACCATATAAGCAAGTATGGGCATTGGTAAGTATGCCTGAAACTATGTACATTTTACCACAGGCTGAAAGTCCCATTTTTTGATTCTTTTTGAAATCTGTTGATTTGAAGAAATTAATCATGTCCCCAAATACCCACTCGACTGAAACTCTCACACTACTCATTGAATGGTTGTACAGCTTTTGGTCATTTGTTAGGTTACCTTTGAAGGGGCCTTGTAAGTGGGCCCTCAATGGATATGCAGGGTCACCATAAATACATAAAGTATTCCCCAGTGTATCATATGACCTATGTTCCAATTCAGTCAAGAGGCCAGACTCTCGCAAGAGGAAACAATCATGTCGCCTTCCCTCTATAGGCCCAAAAAGATTGGCAACTAGACCATTGGCAGCTGTAACAGATTGGTACTTCAATGCATGTACCCTCTTGTGACCATTGTAACATAACCTCTGGTACTCTTTCGGTCTGCAAATTGGACGGACTGTACCATCTACAAACCCCCAACAGTTTTTCAGTGCGGCTCCTTTGGCATGAATGGCTGATGCATATATCATAAGATGTTCTGAGGAGAGCCAGAACCTGTTCAAAGTTTCCACAAGATATGAATGTTCGCTGTACACAAAGTTAATCATGTGTGTGGAAATTGTGCAGAGCTGTGGTACATCTCTGGCAAAAGTCTTCACCATATCCCCATACCTGCCAGAGAAGAGATAAAATACTAAAGAAATTGCGGGTCACTACAAATGAGAAAGGTGGAATCTTAGGACACCAATACAGCAAAGAAAAAAACACACATGTCCCTTGTGATTCCATACAATTTTTTTTCACAACTCACAATTTCTTCATATGACAGACCTGGCAACTAATTTATAGCTCACACCAGCATTCTAGTATGAGCTTTTGTAGTGATGTGTCATCTGTCACTATCCATATCAAAAGTGGTCACAAGCAAACCCTACAATCCCATCAACAATTGCAGAAAAGTTTTTTTGATAAAAAAGGTCAAGTGGGCCTAAAAAAAATTGTGGGTCCTAAACATTTTTTGTGGCCCATAAAAAATTGGTGCCCTAAAAATGTTTGGGCCCTAATATATTTTTGTCCTTAATTTTTGGGGTGCCCTAAAAGGTATGAGCTACTGCACCATTGGTGCTCTAGTTTTTTAATGCCTAATGGTGGTCCTACATTTAAATTTATATATTAAAGGAAAACCATGCATACATCAATGGGTAAAGTACAACAGTGATGACGAAACTTCAGCATAGGCCTACACATAAGTTGAATGTTTGTATAGTGTTGACGGTTTAAGATGCCGTCCCATGGCATCCTATTCCTGTCTCATATGCTTGGCAAAAAACAAGACGGCAGCAAGTTCTATTTTAAAGTCTTTGGTAAGGCATAAGTTGAAAATATTTACCTACATGGATATGCAAATCGTGATAGCAAAATGCATATGGCCTCCAATCCTTGGACACGGTATCCATTTGTACATTTGATTCTCTCCGGGATTTGAAGTGCATCTTTCAATCTATAGAGATCATCTTTCTTGAACCTAAAAAGCGAAGATGAATAAAGTTAAGCAATATTTCAATATCAACCCTTTTTTTCCTGACGTAAGGGGTGTATTATTTAAAAACATGGCAGGCTTTGCACTTAATTAGAATCATGGAAATAAAATGATTTAGTGTTTTTCGCAGAAGTGGTTACCACATCAGATAAAAGTTCGAATTGAGATTTTTATTACAAGAAAAACCCCTGAAGGTTGCACAGGTGGGACCTGTCAGAATCTCAATTTTGATATTACAATTTATGCTTTCTGTTCCAGTAACCAATAGGAAAACATTGCACGCATCCATACCCACAGTGTAAAGCACACTGCGTCATTACAAAATGGTTCCTAACCCTGCAGTGCGCAGTGATTCCGGCGGCACAAGGCTTAAAACAACTGTCGTATTGCTGGCCTGGTGTAGGACTGACTGCTGAGAAGCCCCCAGCAACTGCAGTCACAGTCAGTGAATCTGATGTCACGTTCGAAGTCTAATGTATGCCCATTAGCCTATATTTTTATTTGTATGCCTAGGGTACATCTGTGTGTCGATTAGGAGGTAATCCAGCCTGTCTTTAAACAAGACTGGGTTTATTAATATTACGGTATGTTTTATAAACCTCCATAACAGTATATATGGAGTTAGTCTATGCCTATGTGCAACTTAATCATCGGAAATTAGGTCTATTCCTAAGTCTATATAATACTAAACGTTAATGCATAGCCTAAGTTGCGTCACTAACCTGAAGTATGCGTTGCATTCATCATCGTTATAATCTTCCAAATCGAAGGGGTCGTAATCATAATATTGGAATTCAGGGTTTGACGGTTTGTTGTTATCGTATAGCAACATGAATTCGTCGTCGTCTAATAAATCTGTTAAATACCCAAGAGTAATTGCTTCACGAACTCTATGAAGGTTTGCCATCGTTTCAAATCTTGCACTACGGTCGTCTGCTGTAAAGTATAAGTGTATGTCGTCTGCTGTAAACTTTTGTGCATACACCATAGCAACGGTTGCTATTCGTCTCTGTGATATGATTGGTCACATGATTCTTCTTGGTTACGTGATTCTTATTGGTCACATGACTGCCATTTCCCCCGTCGTACAGATCTAAAGCACAAAATCAACAGGACGGGGAGTCAGTACGAAGACGTACACTGTCGGTTAACTTCCCCGTTGCACTACTCCGCGTCGTGCAATCTAAAGCTCCTTAATGACCGACCGGACACGCGCCTCGTATAATAACAAAAGAGATTTCATTAAGTTAAAAAAGTTAGTAGTATAGTACGCGATCAAGTTCAACAGGTGCGCGTCTGTTCTGAGAGGCTGAGAGGCAGTATAACTTGATTTGACTAGCGCAAAGAAAAATACCGTTTTTTGGTGTTGCAATTCCAAAAGAAAACCCCCAGCACCTGGCGTAACTGGACTTGACTTTAACATAACGTTTACGATTCAGTTTCAGAAAAGCAACTAGATCATGGTTAATTCTCGATTCATCTAACGGCATGGAAATCTATTTTCTTTTACCATCGTAGGATAATGGAAGTTTATGGATAATGGAAGTTTTATGTACTCTGAGAACTCAGATATGGTGCATAATATGTCTATTTTAAGATCTATCTTTAGAAAAGGAACATAACTTTAGAGCCGAAAGGTTTGTATAAAGAGAATCAGGAGAAACCCCCCTCAATTACAGTGGCCTTTAGTTAAGGTCAGATGAGAGATCCGCAATTGCTAGGTAAATCTCTCGTGACATAAACTTGGAAAATTTCGAAAAGGAACGATAGCTGGAAAGTTAGATTGGAAATAGGCTAACTTTGTTTTCAATTGGATTTTTCTTACTTACAAGGACGTGAAAGAAATTTTTGTGATGGAGAGATGAGGTTGGGTGAGTAAGGCGTGAGAATATTTCCATGGTTACAGGTTGATTACCTTCCAGAACGGTAAGTGATTTTCTTTAAATACCAAGAGTCAGACATCTTTTACTTCTTTAGGCCTAGGCCACGATGAAATATCATCTGATAGCCAGGGGAGGGGACACGGTGGGGCCACGTCCTTTTTGAAGGGTGGGGGAGGAAGGGTGGACCGGTTTGCTTTGAGAATTTGGTACTGTCAAACTAAAAGTTTTGATATATTTTCTATCCTTTGTAGGCTAATTATACAAGTCTGCCCTAGAAGGTTAGTTCAAACGTATTCTCTTTTAAAATTTCTGTGTGGTATAAATATAGTTCCAGTACAACGGCCTAGCTATATAAAGTAGGCTATAGACGTAAAAATAGCTCCCTTTTTCATATCTTCCATCAATCTATAAGCTAGACTACTTTAAATTCTTCGAACCATACACCTACTATTCCTAATAATTGGGTAGTTAGCCTAGTAATTTTTACTCAATTATAGGCTATAGGCCTAGGCCCTAGACTAGTCTAACTAGATTTTGGCCTAGGGCCCTAGGCTAGGCCTTACTTAAACTTAAAGAAAAGGAGGAAGGGCGGTCTCCACAGATGGCATCAAAAGGCACAACTTATATGTTTACCTTCCGTTGTTTGATATTTATTTTGTGAATAAAAATTAAATAGGCCAGGCTTCATATTTCAAATGTTTTCCTATGCCTAGGTTTTATTTTGCAATTTAAAGGTCGTCAGTTCATTGCCCTCAAATTTTATCAAGATTCTAAAAACCACTAACCGTTATGAAAGATACCCTCCTGTTGACTCTGAATCTCTAAATTATTTCCATACGTCGAGATCTCGTCTTATAGTGGGAGAAACTGTTGTGAAAGCTGGGGGTGGGTTGGAGGGAGGGAGGGAGGGGGGGGCTGGGGTAGTAAAATGTTTGTCAGTCAGTGGACAGTGAAGCATGGGTGACGATTATTTGACTTTGTAACAAATTTGGGGAAAATACTGATGATCTTTAAAAAAAGTTAAACCGAAAAGGTCGACTGATCGACAGATATGATAACGAAGAAGTAAGCTCACTGCACGTGATACTCGGAACATCAGCTTACGTAACCTAATTTATGCATATAAATGCTTGAAGCATTTTGCGTTGAAAACTCGGCTCAGTCAAATAATTTATACAATTTTTGGGCATAAATTATTATTCCAGTTTCCTATCAACGAAGAAATTAAGTCATCTAATTCATGGGAGCTCTAACTTAATCTTGACTTCTTGCATGGAAAAAAATACATATATTGACTCGATCATTAGACGTTTATATAGATATTTAGGCAGTAACTATAGGCCTATATAATTCTTCATTGAGTTGGTCAAAGACAATGGACACATTGAAGATAAATGAACGCCATTACCTCTCTTTTGATTGTTTTCTTCTATTTGGCAGTGTAGAATTTCATCACATAAAATAAAATGAATAAATTAACATAAACTAAAATAAAATAAAAGAAATGTGAGCAGTAAAATATAAGAAAGAAGACTATTTCTTCAAATCTACACACGATTCAGAATTTTTTTTAAAAATGTCACAATTTAAGATATCTTAAATTTTCATATATCTGTAGGCCTATATATGTTTCCAAGTGTTAGTAAAAACTAAACCATCAGGCTGCCTTTATCTTCGAAGATAGGCTCGGCCAAGCTTGTGCCGTCTGTGACCCTGATTTGCGCACCCCTGAAAGAGGCACACCCGTAAAAATCCCATATCGGCATATAGATACGTTGGCCAAACCATTGGTATATCGAAACGGAAAATATATTAAAAGCTTTTCTATATGACTACATTTAAAGTTTACATATGGCAGAGATCATTCCAGAAGTTGACTACTACTACTTCGCCCCCCCCCCCCCCCAACACACACACCGCGTGACCTGCTGAAGTTCAAAATCGATTTTCTCTAAAGACGGTTTTACTACTTACATACACTTTGCCAGCCTACCATGTCAATGATTCTTTGAACTCTGGTGTTATCATTGGGTCGCCACATTAATGAACAATTGAAACGTTACAGTGGCTAAAAGTGCCAAAAGTTCCAAATCCAAAGTGGCTGGTTTCCTCAGATGCAAAGAAAACCTCCAGAGGAAAGATAAATAACTTATTGGTGTTCTGTTGAATTCACGTATACTAGTTCAAAGGACATGTTTAAGAGTTGAGTTAAGTGTGAGGTTGAAATGGAGGGTGATAACTCCCATACCCCCCTCCCCCAACTACCATACCCCCCCTCGAAATCAGCACTTACGTCTGCAACGTGGAAAAGAAGTCATCATAAATGTTGCATTTAAGGAGCAGTATTTCCTATATCTTATCGCTTATCCCCTAAATTATTACGAAATGTCTCTGAAACATGACGTCTTGTGTTCTGTTATCCTACTGCAATCACTGTATCAATACATCGGCATCTGACTATTTTCTATCCGCGATAGCAGATGATGTCAAAGGGACGTTATCACCCGGTATCGGTACCGGTTCAGCGGAATGATCGGTTCCGATGTTAACTTGTCGACGGTTCTTCGACGTACACCGGATGTATACGATCAGGGCTGCAATGATAACTGTTAAGATGAAAATAACACCGAAAGCTCCGCCCATAAAAGCAATCTCTCGCGTCTGCAGGTTTAGAGAATTCGATGGATTCATTGTGTCGGAATCGTCCTCTGATGAAGCCATGCTTATTTGTATATTATTCCTGTAATGAAATGAAAAAGGTGATAATGTCACAAATATGCCGGTCTAAGGACACGGTACATCAGTGTTGAGGCTTATATGCAGGCCTTATGAGAGGGAGGAATAGGGATGTGTCAGGGGAACTACTGCCAGGGGCCCGTGTGAATAAGAGACAACGGGGAATATGGAATAAAGTATAATGTTTTCACTTTTTCATAATATATTTAAGGAAAAACGAAGGTTTCAAAATGCGGGTTCGGCGGCATAATGTCGCCGGGCGCGACCTTTTTCTTGATGTTAGCTCCTCAACATATATTTGAAGGTCCTTGGCCCTGGAATAAGAATTATCCCCAATGTTAACACTTATCAACTTGCTGTAAGCTTATATAATATCGTTTATTCATTGAGTATGCGACCCGTAACATTACTCCGAAACATTCGGAGTCGCAAACACTTAAAAAATATTTTGTTTTTAGAATAAAAAGGTAAACAAACTAACCTAGGCTATATACTGTATGGGGTAGTGTGCTATGGAGGATAATGTTGAAATGCTTTTATGGAATTGTGACGATCAGTTTTAAAATTAATGCGTACGTTCATAGTTTGCATTTTGAGTAGATAATATCTGTGTATACGTGTTTTTGTGCAGCAAGTTCATTGAAGGTGTCTGTATTTCGACTGAGACAATGACGTCATTCCTGTTCTGATGTAATACTAAAAGCATCTCTGTCGGAAACGTTTATTATAGTTCAAATAAACAAAAGGATACCTAGCTAGTGATGAAGTAAGGTAGCCTATCCATAACATTCATGAGTAACACATGATTAAGACATTTAATGATTTTAAACACGAACATATCCACAGAGTACTTGTATTAGTGCTTATATATTTTTTATAATTGATTGATTGGTTGATTGATAAGCCCCCATTAACAGATTAGAGGCTGAATTTCCCACAAGGTTAAACCTATTAAACGGAATGCAAAGTTTACTTGTGGAGTCAGGACAGGTTCTATACCACTGACTTGTATATGCTATGCCTACTATATGCTTCGTGCATTCCCCTCCCTCATCTGTCACCGTTTTGCGGGAAATTACAGATGGAAAACAGAGCCACCCTTACCCTAGTGAGGTACTTTAAGGTCATAAGTACGCCTAACAAAAGTAGACTGGACTCGACGAAGTTCATTGACAGACCGGACTAAATTCGACCAAAAAATATGTCTCTCTAATAGCCCTAGAACAACACTGATGCGGCATAGCAATGATGCTGATTGAAGTTTGAACATCAGTGACCATTACTTAACTTCCTACTTTCTAGCGTATTTGTGGGTTAATGTGCACCACCCACCGAGCCCACTACACACCCACCCACTGAGCCCACTACCCCACCCACTACCCTACCCACTGCCCCACCCCCACTCCACCTCACCCAGGCCACAGAACTGCCTGAGGATCTAGAGTTTCTTTACGCTTCACGTAAGAATTGTTTGAACTTTTGAATTTTACCATGTCTGTTTGCGTGATTGCGTCTGGCCCTTTAAATTAACCACACCATCCAAAACCATCTTACCGTTTCTGCAACAATGTCCTATAGTATTCGGTGACCTCAGAAGGTGACAGTCACTTCTCAAATATCACAATAAAATCTCGGAAATACTCGGATATTTCGTGTAGTCTTGGTTCAGTTTGACTCCTCGTCCCTAATTTAAGTTGTGACAGTATTAAGACGTTCTTATCTATGGATAGTACAAATCTGACGAGCGTAAGACACAATAGAGTTGACGACGGTTAGATGATCTTTGCAGAAAATAAAGCATGAAACCACAAAAGGAAGAGAGCGATAGCTATGGTCCACACCATCCATTCACTTTTCATGAAGTTGTATAGACTCCACTCCAAATATATATCGCTAGTTTGAAATGTTACGTACCATACATCGACACCTAACAACGGCGAACGTGTAACCATGCGAAGAGTTTGTTCCGCGTATCCGCATACGCGTCTGTTTACTACGGTCTTTCTAGACCCATGGGGAGAGGTTGCTAATGGTTACGGTGAATGTATGACCCCTACAATCATAATCGGAAGATACACCAGAAACTAGAGGTTACGGAGTAGGATGGAATTTCAGACGGAATCTGACGTAAACAATAGTATGACGGTGTCGTATATGTAATCATTGTAACATAGATTTATAAACATAAGAACAAGACTAGGGTAAGGAATGAATGAGGGGGATGGGTGGCGGAGGATATAACCTTAACAAGAGAAGGGTTGATGATTTCATCGACGGACAATATAGTCTTGTTTGTAAGCGATAGAAGGCGTAAAGAAGACACTACCGTCCAGTAATACGATTTAAGTTGACAGAACTACGGGCGTATTCTATATAATCCGATGTGTCATACCCTCGCTAATGATCTAGAATGCCTTTCACAATGTTCAATGTTCAAAAGTAAAATAGTACAGAGGTTTGAAGGAACTCTACAAATTTATTTCATTTGTTACAGGTGGTACCTTTATGTGTTAACTAAAACCGCTTCCCAATACGGTTTAGAGATTTGGATTTACAAAACAACATAATGCACTTGAATAGAATTTCAACATTTTAAGGATTTTTTTTTTATCTAAGTGACCGCGTAGATAGAAATATCTGGATAAGGTAGGTATTTCATAGAACTCTTCAGACGTGACGTCATAAACAAAAATTATGTGAATGTGATAACTCTCTTAATGGCGATTACAAGACATCATGTTGAAGCCGATTTATGATAGATATGCTTATTATTAATTAGCCCAATTAATTCTTAGTCTTGTCTTCCAATTAACAACACTCTTCCCAACCCCAAGCGAAAAGAAATTTAAGAAAATATAAAGATATACAACAACATAAAGTGTAGCCTACAGAAAGAGAAAACAAACATATACGAAATAAAATATGAAAGGTGGATTTGAGTAAGAACAACAAAAAACTTTCACGAATATCCGTGATTATTTGTTGTGCGTATGAAGAAGTGACGTTTTTCTCATCACAAAAAGGAGCTGCTGGGGTTAGTGGGGTGGCGAAGGAGGATGGGGAGGGGGGGGGCGTGGGGGATGGAGATGTCAGGCACGACGGTACTTAAAGGTAAGATACTTGACTGACGGATTCATTGCATTTATTTTACAGATATAATTAGACCAACAATCTTTTGAAAACACGACAACTCTAAATTATGTGACAATGCACATATTCCAAATTTTGAATGTGTTAAAGTAAGTTGGCATGACGTTTCGATCCTAGCAGGATCTTCATTAGAGGTTAAATGAGGCTAAATTTTGAATTTGCACGTGTCATTGTGGAATCGGCGGGAAGGGCCGCAAATTGTGGGGCGGGAGGGGGGGGGTAAGAAGAGTTGCAGAGATAAAAATATAACTGAAATATACTACTCAAAGCGCGATAGATTTATTCCTATTTGCTTTCCGGGAGTTGGAAAACTTCCACCGTTTTAACTTTGGGTCATTAAACATAATTTTTTAATTGTGCATACGGTATAGATATAGGTGTTGGTTTCCTCAAAGATATTATGCTAGTTGCAATTATTAATGGTTTATGATACAGGCATGAGCTATTTCCGCGAATTCGCGGAATATCCGTGAATTCTTTTCTACCTCGGGGACAAAAACTATTATCCTAACACACTGTAGTATACGCAAACAGGAGCCTATACCGCAATTCTTGCAAAGTTCCGTGATATTTTTCTTACCCCAGGCTCTTCCCTGATGATATGACCTTTGAATTAATTATTTACATATCTTCCATGAACTGGAAGAGACTTGGCGATCTTCATAGTGTCGACGGTAGTATATCGAGTCTTACTGTAAGAGATACACGTTTGATTTCACTCTGCGCAGCTGCAAAGGTTTCATAATAATGGTTTCTTACAAACCTAAACTCATTTCCAATTGCTAGCTTTCACAGAACCGCACATTTTGACTTCAATATTTAACCCAAAGTGCAAATGAATACGATTAAATCCTGGCATAAATTGCATATTTATCAAAATTACAAGTTCAAAGCAAATCTTAATTCTTTCATTAATTATTCAATAATAACCTTTCTCCATTCATAATCTTGAAAGAAATGTTAAATAAAAAAAGAAAGAAAAAAGGAAGCCAAAAAACAGAATAAAAACTTGTGGTGAAAGCAACATGGTTGGGTAGGATGTAATGGTTGAGCATAGCGGTGAACTGTTGATATACAATTAAAGCAAACTCGATTAATTAAAATAACAAAATTATACCTTGAAAAAGGAAAAAAATTAATTACTTCACAAAAACCCTTCCGTATCCGCATATTTGACTTAACAACTACCAGTGTCTCACTGATTCTCGAGTATAGACGTCTTAGGTTGAAGGAGAAGCGGCTTTTGTTATAAAAACACAACTTTTTTGTATCAGAGAAAAGAACATAATAACAAACATAAAATATATATCAACGTAACACACCACTGTACCAATTGTGCAAAACACTATCGACATAAGCCAAAACCATCACAATGTATATTCTGAGTATAGCCATGGACCTCATACAGTATAATTCCAATTATCCGAACCCCTATTGTCCGAGCCCCCGATTTTCCGAACCCGGCCATTCGTTCGTTAATAAAAAGTCTGGAGGCCTAGTGTTATTTTATTCCAAGTACTGTACAGTACTCCTATTATGTACAATGTAAATAACGTAACGATCAGTTTCAAATTCTTTTGACTAAGCATGTATATTATCATTCACTCTATCATTTCCTTATATATCGAATATATTAGTTAATTGATGAAAATTAAATTATCCGAACTTTTCGATTATCCGAACTACCTTCTGTACTGGCTAGTTCGGATAATTCGGGCTTCTACTGTTTACCATTATAGCTGGACAGTACTTGTAGCAAAGTAATGCTTTTGAACTATTTGGCATTTTAGCACATCAGCAGATAATACCTAATCTTGAAGCGACGTTTTGTTTTAAATGCACATTTTGAATCACAGAAAAGAACATAAAAACAACAATGATAATGCCTCCCCGTCTCGCGATTATGATTATAAAATTTCGGCAAATAAATATTTTATTTAACAACGAACTATATTTAATGAAGGTACAGCATAGCGCTGTGTTGTTTAACGTTTTCTGCCACACACACACCACCCACACACGTTGACGAAACTTGTAATTTACATAATTTATAGGCAAGGATGAATTTTAATTGTTTTTTCACACGACCCATACATATACAGCATCATTCAACAACAACAAAATAACCTTTGCAAGTTAATTGCCTCCTTTTAAAACTTTCAGTATTCGATATTCACAAATGTTTGTGGTTTAAACGAGAAAAAAAATATATCAATGAGAGTAGCATCTTTAATCTATTATTTTATTGAATTTGTTCCAACAACGGAAAAAAGACGATGAAACAAGTGTTTCTATGAACTTTGTAGGAATAATTGAATCTATATAATTACTGTTATTCTTAGTCTTTAGAGACACTAACAAAACTCATATTAAATGGAATGATTTCAGGCAAACAAGATCACGAGATTAATTGTAATTGATATTGATGAATAATTAATTGTGATCTCTTTATTTAATTATATAACACTTTAATGTTTTAATTTCTCAATGTCAGTTGATTGGGTTGGGCGAGAGAAGTGAAGACAAGCTGAAAGAATGTGCATGGTTTCCGCTAATGTCAGCCTCAGGAATAACAACTTTAATAAAAAAATATCTCAGCATAAATCAAACATGACTGAGAATTTATGACATAACAAATGTTAGGATGGTAAATTTAAAGATACACAAAGAGGGAAAATCTCATTAGCATGTAATTAACATATCATTAACTTATCATTTTATGTATCTGGTTCACAATGATCAATCAAAAGATCTAAAGTTCACATTTAGCAGGGCTTTTGCTTGTTTCCTACTTAATATACAGAAAGAACATTGTCAATGCTGTCAAAAGGACTGTTAGCTCAGTGGGTAACGCCGGTGCCTTCCAATCATAAGGTCCCCAGTTTGAGTCACTCCAAGATTAATGTATGTCATCCAGTTACAGAGTTTTTGACAATTGACAATTCATAATCATGGATTTTAAATATGAATGTAAGGGACTGACTTCGGTCAGCTTGCGGCTTTGATAAGCCAATGAGGCTTCTTTGCGAGTTCCTGCTTACAGGAGGATCTAAAATACATACATACATACCTTCTACAATGGTTTGAGCATATTGTTTGAACTGTCAATAGCCCAGATGAATAGATGAATGATAAAATATTCTTCATAGCTTACAATAACATTACAATAGGATATATCCACGTGCTATTTGGGAGATGTTTAAAATGGAAGAAGGAATGACCTCCAACCATCCCCTTCTAGCCTCCACTCTCAAATTTCTCTCATCTTCGTCACCCACTCGATTGTTTCCTGACTAATCTAG
The DNA here is from genome assembly GCF_037975245.1 of Apostichopus japonicus. NCBI lineage: Eukaryota > Metazoa > Echinodermata > Holothuroidea > Aspidochirotida > Stichopodidae > Apostichopus > Apostichopus japonicus. The sequence continues at coordinate 41,018,764 of NC_092576.1, forward strand.
AAGGATCCTGAATACAGACATGACTATTTCGAAGGATTTATATACATTCTACAAACATTTGAACAGCTAAATATTGTTTTTATTCTATGTATTAATAAAATCAGGTTCAGGATACAGCTAACACATAGTATGATTTTCTTCATCATTCACACTGGGCTAAGAATAGGGTCAATAACTATGGCTTATGTCATACACTCCTAAGTAGACAATTGAAAGAATATCAAAAGTTACAACAAAGCCACGCTCCCCCTCCACAAAAACCTCTGCCATCCCATCTCCTGTCACATCTCTTTTAATTATCTAAGAAGGGAATGAATAAACCTCCCCTCCCCTTTTCTTCCTCCCCTCCCCTCTCCCCCTACCTAACCCACCCCCCTACCTAACCCACCCCCTCTATCCTCATTCATCTTTCTATCCACATTCACAAGTTTTCCTTCTTAACCCCCTTTCCTTCCTTTTCACCTCCATTACTAATTACCTCCATTACTAATTACCTCCATTACTAATTACCTCCATTACTAATTACCTCCGTTACTAATTACCTCCCATTGTTACACCCCTCAGAGTTTATCTAGTCATCGCTCTTTCCATTCATCTTTCCTCTCCTTTGTTGTGTCTAATTATACTCTATTCATTGCTCATTTGTCTAATTTAACTGTGTGTCCATTTGGGTCTCTTTATCTGTTCTTAGTTTGTTTTAGCTTCAGTTTGCTTCTGAAGAAGATACTTCTAGGATCGAAATGTGAGGTCCTCTAATTTTTGCACATTTAACATTTTGCAGGTTTTCAACTCTTTCAATATTTGAAAAATTACAATATTATCTTTCAATAAGTAAGAAGACCCCTCCACACAAACAGACACGTCTGCGTACCCATTTTCCCTCCCCCAACCCCATCTACCCTCCCCAACCCCATCTTGCCTTCCCCACCCCCATCTTCCTCATCCCCCATCTTCCCTCTCCATCTCCCATCTTCAATCGCTTTCAAGTATTGTCAAGTCTGTTTTTAATCATTTAATTATTGTAAGAGTACAATGTTTATCCTTCCATAAGTAAGAATGATGATAGTCATATGGAGTGGAAATGGATGACTTATCTATGTCAAATAGGAGACACTTTAAAGAATATCAAAAGTTACAACAAAGCCACGTTCCCCCCCCCCCCCCCCGGCCCTCCACACACACCTCTGCCATCCCATCTCCCTGCTACAACTAGCAGTACTATTAATTTAACAGAATGCCTTTCCAGACCGGGGTATATGCAACGCAAATTTCAAGACCAGGGTATATATCCGTGCAAACTAACTGCAATATGATGGGAACACAACTTCACTAACTTTTGAAATCAAAGAAAGTCTTATATACACAGGAAGGAACATAAAAAGAAAACAATACCCTTCCAACACCTCCCCTGATAAAAACTTTCATGTTGGGTATGAAATACTTTTGTGGGCAAATTTTTATGGAGTAAAGAGTGATTGTAAATTTGGTAATATTTAGTCATGTATTTAACTATGAAATTGTAACTGTAAGTACATCATGCAAGAAAAAACTGATGGTGTGTTATAAATGAATTTTGAAAGGGACACTTTATTGTTGAACTGAATTCATATATACTGCAATGGTTCACGCTTTACCATGTGAAAATGTTCCGTCCAAATTCCGATATGAGTAGGGATTGAGTCGCCTAAGTTGAATAAGACGGTAGATCAGGTAGTATATATACTATTTGTCATTTAGAAGAATAAAGAGAATTATTGCATTGATACTCCAGAGCTAATACATTGTTGGCTACAAGGCAGTGAAACCAGAGATCACAGTGGGCACGCCACCCCCCTTCTTTCCGCCACTTCGTGAAATGCCTGAAAAGTGTCACTTTTCATAAAATTGAAGGGCCCATTTTGTGGAGAGGTTCCTGGCAGGAGTTTTTTTTGAGGTGTTTCATGAATTGAACCAGTAACCTCAGGATTATAAGTCTAGCGTTCTGTAGCAGAAGGACCAACTGGAGTACCGTTAGGCTGGAATGCATGATGTGAACACTATGTTAAGCAGGGTTTGAATAAATTTGAGTAAATTTGGTAAATTTCCACACACAAATATCCAATTACTATGTAATTCAAAGTCTGCTAGCCAACTTTCATTCCGATGTTGTAGTAAAAAGTTGGTAATGTTGAAATTGTTCATTTGCCCCTTTACATGTAATTAATTATACCATTACATAAAGTGTCACCAATTTATACTTGTTCCTTATTTTTAACTTCATGAAGCCCAAAAAAAGAAAGAAAAAAAAAAAAGTGGATGAAATTTGATCACACAAAAATCTGCATCTAATAGAGTCATTCCTACTCGATGAGGCAAGCAATTTGAATTTTGATGAGAGAAAATATATTCAAGTGAGAAGTGATAAAACACAGTTGTTGATGGATACAGTAGTAACATTGCTGCACCTAACTGTGTCAAAGGTCAATGGTAACATCTGTTACCCTCATTGCCTAAGCACAATTAGGCTAAGTGTGATCTATTGCTCTTTTGGATGAAACATCTTAACATGTCTTTGTTAAGTTTTGCCAAGAGAATATGTCATAAGATTGGAGGTGTCCATGAAGGATAATGACAACCTTTGATTTAAAGATAAAGGTGTCCTTTAGTTGAAACAAGAGAATGAATATCTTCTATATCGGTAATATTACAACATGTGTTAAATTGTTTAGGTCTAGAATAGCTAATAGAAGTTAATTTGTACTGGAAACCCCAAGACTAACATCACTGTACTGTCTTTGGATGAACCGACCTTGTTGAAGATTGCTAATCATGGCAAGAATGTCTGGTCTGGCTTCAAAGAATTCGACAAGGGCACATTCAGTCAGCATGGAAGCCAGAAACTGTTCAAATGTTATCTGCCAGTCAACAAGTTCATCCTCTCCTAGTGCTTTCAACTCTGTTGGTCTCATCAGTTTACCCTCTTCTGTTCCATCACCATCAGGACTAGCTAGTACCCCAAGTACCCCGAATCCTCCAAACCCCTCTGGTATCAGTTTCTTTTTGGTATCTTCTCTAGCTTGTTGTTTAACATCATCCTGTTTAGTTTGTTCTACTGCTTCAGATGACGAAACATCTTTTTCTTCTTTCGGGGTTTCACCTTCTTCTTTTGTCTCCCCCTCTTCATGACTCACTTCACCCCCTTCTGTTCCCGCAGCGGACTTGTCCCCTTCTGTAGCCCCTTTGGACTTGTCCCCTTCTGTTCCCCCAGCAGACTTCTCCCCTTCCATAGCCCCTTTGGACTTGTCCCCTTCTGTACCCCCAGCAGACTTGTCCCCTTCTGTTCCCCCAGCAGACTTGTCCCCTTCTGTTCCCTCAGCGGACTTGTCTCCTTCAGTACCTCCAGCAGACTTGCCCCCTTCTGTAGCCCCTTTGGACTTGTCTCCTTCTGTACCTCCAGCAGACTTGTCCCCTTCCATACCCCCAGCAGACTTGTCACCATGTGCACTTAACTTTTTCAATTCTTTACCGAATATGTTCTTAGTTGGAGTGCTCGTAGCTGATGCTGGGTCTGAGGATGGGGTGGTCTTCATGTAGAACCTACGACTAACCTCTCCTAATTCAAAGAGAAGAGATCCTGCCGAGGCCAGTGCCTTGTACATCTCCTGTTCATTAGGATGGTCACCAAACATGTCATACAACATCTTCAGCAGTTGTATAAATTGATTCTGAAACAAAAGAAAAAATATCACTAGGAAATCAAACAACCGCAACACAACATTTTCACTACACTGTACTAAATAATCACCATTGTAGAATTGGTTAATTAAAGACAGTTTTTTGGTATTTTACTCAAGTAGCTTTTCAGAGTAAACTACACAAGATGTCTTTACAATCAGTTGACACATATTTAATAAATTATATTCTATTAATATCTTAGGTATAATAAGTCTATACATCTCTGGTTCTTTCAGTGATCGGTCAACCAACATTTGTCATCTTGTTTGGGGGGGGGGGGTGGTGGGGGTATCACAAAGGGGGTGAGCAAGGGCTTAATCCTGTATTAAAAGTTAGGATTATAAGTGAAACATTTTGTCTATATGGGTGAAGCTCATTTACTCCTAGCATCTCAGAGACTTAGTGTAAACACAACTGTCTTCAACATTATTTCATCAGTTGCTTCATAGTTTTAATCAAATTGTATCTGGCAGAAGTAGAATATATTCATCTATGGTTCTTTCATTGGTGAGTAAATCAAGAGTTAGTTGGTGGTAGAAGGGGGGGGGGGGTTAAATGTGGGAGAGGGTAAATGTTGGAGAGGGGAAGAGGTTAATCCTATGCAAAACCGAGGATTCTTTGTTCAGTCAATCAGTCCAGGACTTGGTATGTTGTTCAGCCATTTTCAATGAAGAAAAAACTGTGACTGTTCTTTTATATGATACTTTACTAAATCCTAAACATTCTTTCTGGACAAACTTTGTTTTAGATTTTGACAATTCTGAGAGTGGGGGTGAGGTTCACTTACTCTCAGTGTATCAGTGTAAATGTATACAAACTGTTGCTTAAATTTATTTTTCAATCTGTAGTAGATTAATGTAAATCAAAGTAGATATATTTCTGTGGTTCTTACATTGCTTAGTCAACAAAGATGGGGGGTTGGGGAGGGGGTGGGTGGAGGGTCGGGGAGGTTAGTCCTGAAGGAAGATGAAGGTTCTTATTTGTATCCAGTACCTGGTTCATCTTTGGGATGCTTTTATAATTCTTCCTCTTTTCCTCTTGCTCTTTCTCCTGCGCCCACTTTCTAAGATAGTATCTATAACCTTCTCGAGCAGCAGCTTTGTCATCTGTTTCATCTGTAAAAAACAAATCGAATAAACTAGAATGAAATAAAAGGGAAACAACTGACTGTAAAACAATTAAATAATTTCTTCTGCCAAGCCCCCCTCCTTCTCCCCTTGTTCCCCCCTCCCCGACATCACTCCTCTTCTCACAGCTCTCTTCCACCCTTTTTTTCTCCAAACCTTTCTGTCCTTGTCATTCTCCAGTTTATTCCCTACTCCTTCCCTTAATCCTCTCTTTGTCCCTCCACTGTTTATCTCCTACCTCTCCTCTTCCCCTGCTGGTTTCTTTCTTTCTTCTCTCCATCCCTTGTCTACTAATCCCCTTATATCTATCTCTTTGTGTTCACCATGCTCATTAACCTGTCTGTATTCTGTGTGTGTTTTTGCCCCTTCTGTTACTGTTACTTGTCATTTAGCCTTTGAAGAAGATCCTGCTAGGATGGAAACGTCACGCCAACTTACTTTTACACATGTAAAACAATTGTAATAATGACTACAACAAATTTCACCACTGTTGCAGTAAAACTTATCTAAGGTATGTGTTCTTTTTACATTTGATTTAATTTATACTAAGGCCCAGGGAGGGACAAGAGAGGGACAAGTTAAGGTTAAGGAAGGGCAAGGGAGAATGTTTTAAGAGTTAGCTCATGTAGAACTGTGCTAGATGCATACACATACTAATGATACAGAGAAATCCAATGAAAAGCAAGGATAAATCATGAAGTTAGGCCAATTAATGTTCATGTATGCTCCAAGTTAAATAATGATAGCTAGAGCCTCTATGGATGAAGGGCTTAAAAGCTGAAAATTGAAATTTTTCCTTTATCTGTTTTTACAGAAATAAAAATATTTGAGGTACAGGTATGGCAAATATACCTAAGAGGTAGAATTATGTCCTTGTCAGAAGTCATATAGCTCTGGTATTATAATAGATTGACTTCATAACTAATCGTAAACTTTTGTAAATCCTTGATAATTGTAATAATATATCAAAACTTTAATTGAAAAAATATTTAGGCTTGAATCACTTCTGTAGTTAAATGGACAGTTTGCTGTTGCTAGGCAAAGGTCAACTATAGTTGTTGTTGCTAGGTAAAGGTCAACCATAGTTGTTGTTGCTAGGTAAAGGTCAACTATAGTTGTTGTTGCTAGGTAAAGGTCAACCATAGTTGTTGTTGCTAGGTAAAGGTCAACTATAGTTGTTGTTGCTAGGTAATGTTCAACCATAGTTGTTGCTAGGTAAAGATCAACCATACATATGCATGCAGTAAGGACTTCATTATTACTTTATTACAACTATTAATATTAGGCAGACATTAGCTATACTCAAAAACGTTTTTTAAAACCTGCACGATAGACTTGTGGTGAAAAGTTAAAGCTTCTAAGGCAAGTCATGTTTGGGGTTCATGACATATCAACGTCCCCCTCACCACGTACTCACTAAAATATTTACAAATATGTAATATTAAGCATATTCCTTAGGGTATAATCATCCTATATAAGGTGTGGTTTAAATATTGTTTATTAAGAATAAATATTAATAATTATTTTCATTTGAGATATCTTGATTATCGTTCTTTTTCAGATGATGAAAATGGTAGAAGATTCACTGATGAACTTTGAACAACAAATGAAACTATTTAGTATTTACGAGTGGATTAGATTTTAACTAAGATGAAGTTGAGGATGAACTCATTCATCAGATAAAATTGGAATTGTTAGTAAAGAGAAGATAAAATGAACTAAAAGATAAGACTACTTCCTTTGACCAAATAAATGTTATAAACAAATGCAGATGTCCTGTACACTAAACCTGCATCATAGAGAATGATAAATTGATATAATCACAAAAGAGAGGACCTTAAAACTGCTAAGGATGAACTCATCTGATGAATGAAATCATTGATGAAAAAGAATCATTCAACTGATGAAATTAAAATTTGCTTGTGAAAGAAAAATCATCATGATGAAATCAAATAAATGGACGCTTATCTGGCTTTGACCAAAAGGAGGATCATGTAAAAACCAAGATGAGGTAACCAGCTACTAACTGTACACTAAACCTGGATCATTAGCGACTGATGAAAAAATCAATATCATCATAGAATAAATTAATTTAACACTGATAAGAGCCTGCTAATCACTAAATACAGGAATAAATCACTGAATTTATAAAAATAAAAGTTAAATATGGTCTGTTTTGTAGATTCTCGCAGGGCTGTGATCAGAGTCAGAAAGAAAAAGTTTACAGCAAAATAAACTGAAGCATACACAGTGATGGATTATTTGCGGAAAGATGTGCATAGTTGATGATACCAGACAGCAAGTACTCAAATTGCCAGATGCCTAAGATGCTGAACACTCAGCACAAAGTGTTGTCCAATATTCACAGCCATAGACACTGATCAATTCTCAGAGAAGCTACAAGTGTGAAGGCATCTACGTTCTGCATAGTTGATGATACCAGAAAGCAAATACTCAAATTGCTAGATGTATAAGATGCTCTTTCAGCACAAAGTGTTGTCCAATACTCACAGAATATTCACAAGAATATGTACAGTGGCTTGTATTAACATTTAAACCAACCTTGTACATCTTTATATTGTTATACGATTTATGTATATGACATTTGAATTAATGTTAAATTAACGTCATTGTTTATTTGAGTCTGAGTCTGTGGAAGATAAAACTGACTATATTCTAAAAAGTAAGATGTTATGCTTGTCTCAATGTAATCTGTTGACTCCTGTCTTTATAGCACATAATCCTTGTTGTAATACAACTATTGGAACACATGAATATAATCTCTCTAATTATTACAAACTATTACAATTACAAAGAGCAGTAATTTACCATTGTTTGTTCCAGATGTATCCTCTGCTTTGGCCTCAGAACCTCCGGATAGTGATTCCTCCTCCTCTGTAGGTGATTCTGTTTCAGGTGATGAAGATGCAACAGGAACTTCTGATGGGTCCTGCAAGGGGGATCTTATTCTTGAAGGTGGAGACTGTGTAGAGAAGTATTTACATCTCAGATGAAACTATCTATTTCAAATAGTTTTAGTCTTGACTAAATTTCTTATGTTTTTATTTCTTTTCCACAGAGCAACATTTCTCATTTCAATTTCTCATTTCAGTCTTGACTAACTTTTGTCAACCATGATGTCACACATCACTGAAGGATTATCAGTCTCTCACTAAGTTTCATTTTTCTTCATCCAAGCATCATCAATCTACTTTATTTTCTTGTTTTCAAGTTACCTAAATATTTAAGATAATGAAGTCACTATTAATCCTAATTCATCAAGGGAGTTAACTGTTCTCATGCATTCCACACTGGCCAACATCAAGGTATCTAGTAAGATTCTACGCTCTATTCAATCTTAACTTGAAAAAGACCTTCAAGGATATATATGCCATTTAAAGTCTTTTTAATCTGTTTAGCACATTATTACTGCTATAATACATACTGTGGACCACAGTTATTTACACCTCCTAATACCCCATCATTCACTACCCTCACAACATAGTTGGTCAATACATGCAACGTGTTCTACCCCCCCCCCCCCCCAATCCACTACAACTTTATCAGGTTATCACTGTTTTTATATTACATACCAGAAGCACCGAAGATCACAAAAATCCACATCCCTGTCAAGCAACTGCACACTTTATCCTCTCAACATATGCAAGGATGTCCTTACTCCCACCCCCCCCCCCCCCTCACGCCTCAGAATTTTGTCAGAATATCACTGCTTACATTGTATTCAAGAAGCATCTACATCTAGCCCATAGAAATCTACATCCCCTTCTTATCCACTCAACCCTATCAACCCTATCAACATCGCCCCTCTCCTTACAAACCCATTTCCAACTCCTTCCACTTCAACCATTTTAACAAGCTATCATTGTTTTCAAGAAACACCTACGTCTCAAACTATTTGATTAAAAAATGCAAGGAGGTCCTCACTGTCCCACTTCCACCCTCCTCCTTTACCATTTTAACAGCCTATCACTGCTAGTACATTGTACACCAACCTCTGGTCCATGGAAGTCCTACATTTCCCTTCTTACCCATCACTCACTAACCCCCTCAAATTAGTTGATTAATGCAGGCAAGGATGTCCAAAGTGCCCCCTCCCACTACCCTCCCCTTCCATTTTAATGTTCACCAATCTCTGGTCCATAAAAGTCCTACATTTCCCTTCTTATCCATCACTCACTCACCCCCTCAAATTAATTGATAAATGCAGGCAAGTATGTCCAAAGTGCCCCCTCCCACTCCCCCACCCCTCCCCCTACCATATTAAGATTCACCTACCTCAGGTCCATAGAAATCCATGGCATCTTCTGCCTCATCTGTAGGTTGTACCTTTCCCTGTTCCTCTGTCTCTGTGCTTAGGGTGGGATTAACATCTGATGAGGTGGCAGTATCTGATACACTGCCTTCTGTAAACAAATGAAGCTAATAATATTAATAATCAGCAGTTATACTTACGATGCTTAAGCAACCACAAATGTGGGAGAAACCCGCAAGGGCTTATAGATTAGAACGTACATTAAGGGTGGCTTCCAATTCAACATTTAATCTTTTCACTTTAGGAAGTCATCTCAGATGGGAAAACCGTAGATTGCTCTTGAACCTCCCGATTGCTAAGCCTCATTGCTTCAAATGCCCCCACCTTTATCTATTCGGCCACAGAGGTAATCTTGAATTACTACAGCGGCTTAATTATCTTAACATGGTTTTGTGTAACAACCAAGTTAGATTTACCTTTTGTAATCATAACCCCCTGATTGTTAAAGTCTCATTATTTATTCCACTATAAATGCAACCTATTACCAATCATTAACTCTACCGTCCACTTTGATTATATTGTGTGCAGTGTGATAGTCTGACAGAAAATAGTAATCAGCTATAAGATAACTTTATTTAAATACTAGTCTTGGCTTCCTGATCTAACTATACCATTGTCACTGTGAGATGAAAACATCACCTTCTTCTACAACACTGACTGTTAGTCCATGTAAATATTCTTGTATCTGCTATCATGTAATTTCACTACAATTGTCAGGAAACAAATGACCCAGTAATAATAATTAATAATAATTAACAGTTCTTACATAGCGCAACTTACAAAAAAGTCTCGCCACGCTGTACTTAACCCTGATCATTGGTAACTTGTCACACCTACACACCAAAGTGTGCACAATTCAAACAATCTCTCCTGGGGCACCACAGCCACGTGTCCCCTGGGGGACTTCCCATAGGGTGCAGCCACAAACTGGCGCACGCAACTATATTTACAAGTCACCTCGCAAGTCCCCATTTATACACCTGGGTGAAGAGAGGCAATGGAGATAAAGTGCCTTGCCCAAGGACACAACGCAATGATCTGGCCAGGGCTCGAACCTGTAATCCTTAGATCACAAGTCGACTGCCTTAACCACTTGACCACAACGCCCTCAGTAATCACCTGTAGTTCTTTTGTTTTCATAATTATAGTGTGTTTAATTTGACAGTCTGACAGAGAAGCTAGGAACCAGCTATATGTTTACCTGTTCTATTGTCAACTACAGGGCTTTCTATCTCTTCTGGTAAGAGAGCTGGTGGTAGATGCATCTCGTATAACATTCTAAGTCTTTCTGCCATCTCAGCACGACACATGACACTCAGACCAACCGCAAAATCACGAAATGAGAGCAAACTGTCACAATCATGGTCCAGCAACTAGAAAACAAACAAACAAGTTTAAATTTAAAAAGTGATTATCTAGCATACTGTCACAGTAAGGGTGGCACAACTTACCTTCATACATAATCAACTCATAAAGATACTATGATCAGCTATTCCCTTTTCAAATTAAGACTGTCACAGCTAACTAGAAGATGTCATAAAAGTAATTAAAGGAATAACCAAGGTAAGGATCAAAGACAATTTAGATTATTCAGTAACCAAAAAACTCTCTAATATTCAATTTCAAAGTTAACCGCTGCGTGATTGACTGAATACGCTCGCTTTTAAAGTTTGCTCCTAAGGCCTCACCTCACTGCACAGTATTAAGCCGCCATTGATTACGTAATTACATAATTGGCTCCTACGGCCTAACCATAATGCACAGTGAGCATATATATATATACAATTCACATTACTGGGCTGATTAAAGGTTCAAATTGTAGTGTGTAATATTACTTACATGAATGAAACTATCAAACTCACCCTGAATGCTCTTTCAGCCATTACATCACCATGGATACCATTAGCCCATGGAGACAGGGCAAGAAATAATGTCTGGAATTTCTGTTGATCAATTTTAACTTGCGTCAAGAAGTACTGTGTTTGGTCTAGAATCTGTGTGCTGCCTAGCAACCCTCCAGAGAAGTACTCATCCTGGGAAGGTAAGGATTGGAACATTAGCAGTTTAAACATTACCTACTCTCTGGAGCATCAATATGATCCTTCTCCATATGCATCAAAAACAAACAAAAATTAAGAAAGAAAGTAGACCCAAATTTTTGATCAGCCGAAGCGTGCATGAAATATTCGGAACCAATATAAAGCAGTCATTTTAAGGCAAATTTATGTCTTTTTGATCAAGTGCTATCTATGTGGGACTTACTGAGTTTGCTTATGACATATGGCCTAATATCTGTTTCAAACAGGACTCAACTATACACTGTATACAGCCCTTTGAGTTTCAATTTTAAAGCATATTCATATCTTTTTGATCAAGTGTTATAAGATCTATTGTTGACTGCCTTCCCTGAGCACTAGCACCACTGAGCATTGGTTTTCCTCTGGATATTGGCGCTATATAAATTTGCATTTATTATAATTATTATTATGTCAGACTTAACTTAGTTTGCTTATGACATATGACCTAATATCTGTTGCAAACATGACTCAATCATACACATACAAATTCCATAGAGTAACAAGTTTTGCAAAAGCTGATGGTCGTGGGTATCTGCTAAAATGCTTGAGTTCTGAACTTAGCAGCCATTAAGTGGACTAAACAGTGCAGGAGTAAAACAGTCTTAGGTTAAAGCTTGACACAGTTTGTCAGTTAGTTCAATGGAACAGCTGGTGAAGATAATTCAAATGGGATAAGATGTTGTTAACCCATTCTACTGTGTTATTGTTTGATCAAATCTAAACATAAACAGGGGGGTAGGAGCCGAGGTCAATGGGGGCACATGCCCCCCCCCCCCACTTTTTTCCAAAGTAGCAAATGTGCCCTACTGGCAAATGAAATGTACCCTTTTGATGAAGATAATAGTATTGATAGCGTACTAACACATCATATATATTTAAGTGGTATGGCCGGTGTGTATCGGTTTATAGCATAACGAGTGGTGGTTGTGAAATGAGACTAGAGCACCAATGGTGCAGAAGCTCATACCTTTTTGAGCTTAAAAATGTAGGGCCCGCAAAACTTTATGGCCCACCAAATTTCAGGCCATTTTTCAGATTCCACCAATTTTGGGCCCATGAGGGATAACCCTCCCCCCCCCCTCTGTTAGCAGAATCCTGGCCACACCACTGGATATAATTCCTATTTTCCCCCTATTTGACCGCAAATTTCGGACCATCTCTGATGGCCCTATACCCAATGGTCCTTGTGTCCAAGTTTCATGAAATTCCATCAAACACTGTGCGAGTGGGAGCGGTTTTACCAATTGTTGACAGATAGAGTGATAGACGCCGCACTGTAACAATAGCTCACACCAGCATGCTGGTATGAGCTAAAAATGCCCCTCTGATGTTGTGACCCCCCCCCACTCTTTGGAAGCTTCCTACCCCCCTGAACATAAATGAAACAAGTATAGTAGACAATTTTAAGTAATTGTGAGACATCATTCTGAGGAACTTGATTGGTATGCATGCCTATAGTGCTCCAATCTTAAAATAAATCTCTCTAGTTTGTCTTAAGGGGAAGTGATGTTTATAAAATACAAATACCTATGGTACATTCACATTATGGAGGCATCCAATTGTGGAGTATAAAATTAGACGTAAATTTTAAAGAAAAACAAAACATTATTTATCAGTGTGCAACAATGATGTCACTCTTGTTTGCTCCAAGTTCACTTTTGGTACGAAAGGTGGCAACTACAACTGTCAATATCTCACAAACGGTACATAGGAATTGAATACACACCGGAATGCCTAGATTATGTTCCTCTTTAACATATCAAAAAGACATTTTGACCTGGATTATTCTCTTACATAAATCTCACCTTAAACAAAATATAAAGCTCTTCTAATTCTTTCTTATCAAAGTCTGTCTCTACTGAGAGGCTCTTAACCACATTCTTCCGAGCAGAATCTTCAAGTTCCTGGACCACTCTTAGTCTTTGGTTCAGCCGCTGTTTCTCAATAAACTCAGAGGAGATGCGACCGTACTTTTGGTAGGAGTTGAAAATAAGATCCCCTATTTCTACCGATGGCTGCCATGTCACCCAAAGAAAAAGAAAAATTGTGATGAGATGGGTAATTAATTTTAAAACATCACACTTCTTTTATGATGATAGTCTATGCTGTAAATTAGCTTCTTGAATCCTGGTGCAACCCTCCCCCTCCCCTCCCCCTGTTACCCTTAATCACATAGGTGATCACTTTCTAGTGTTGTAATGAGCTATGCTTCAAGTCACTAAACTTCAAACAAGAAATGACACAAATCAATTTTGTAATTTTTTTGATTGTAGTGATATGAAATAAAACAGGAGTATAGGGACTGAATCTGAAAGGTAGTGGCAATGTCACAAAGTAGGATTAATAGTCACAAAGTAGGATTAATAGTCACAAAGTAGGATTAGTCACAAAGTATGATTAATATTTGGCATAAATCTTTTTCTAATAGGGTTGCGAATGAGTGGAACGGTTTGCCTGAGAAAGTTGTACCTGCAAGTAGTGTCAATGGGTTTAAAAATGCTTTAGACAAACACTTTAAGCATTGTAATCAGGTCTGAGTGTTTGTGTCTTCTGTTTTTTTTCCTCTCTCTATAGGGTCCTTGATGAGGGCTTGAGTGTCCCTCCTGATCCTTTTTTTCTACTAACTAAACTATTAACTACAGTAGTAAGATGGTGAGTATCTCCCTGGCAAACAAAATTTCATAAGTAATACAGATAATGAATCTTTCATAATTAATACAGGTTAACTGCTCACTCAAGGAATGAAATGCTGTTAGCTTTCTTCTAAACTAGTAATATGGTGAGCACCTCACAGGTTACAAATTATGCATCATTTACACATGTTAATCTCTCACAGAGAGAAAACCTTGCTACAGGCCTTATGGTATCTTAGTGCCTATGTGCATTCCGAAATGGAAACAACTTATTTCTTTGCCATGTGTCTGATAACATAGATATTACCTACACAGATGTGAGATAATGATATGATATGAGTAAAATGATTGCTTTAAAAACAATAGAAATAACAAAGAGAATGTTAACCAATGAATGACAAGGAATATGACTGTGGGTGCAACAGTGGGTGCGTGACAGTGCATGACAGTATGGGGTGAAAGTGAGTGCCTGGCAGTGGGTATGTAAGGGTGTATGTGACTGCGGGTGTCTGATAGTGGATGCGGCAAGGTGTGTGAAAGTGAGTGTGTTACAGCGGGTGCGACAGGGTGTTTGTGACAGTGGGGGTCTGGCAGGGCGTGTGACAGTATGTGTGACAGTATGTGTGAAAGTGAGTGCGTGAAAGTGGGTGTGACAAGGTGTATGTGACAATGAATGTGACAGTGGGTGCAACAATGGGTGTCTGACAGTGGGTGTGACAAGGTGTGTGTGTGACAGTGAGTGCGTGACAGTGGGTGTGACAAGGTGTATGAAACAGTGGGTGTCTGACAGTGGGTGTGACATGGTGTATGTGACAATGGGTGTCTGACAGTGGGTGCGACAAGGTGTGTGTGACAATGAATGTGACAGTGGGTGCAACAATGGGTGTCTGACAGTGGGTGTGACAAGGTGTGTGTGTGACAGTGACTGCGTGACAGTGGGAGTGACAAGGTGTATGAAACAGTGAGTGTTTGACAGTGGGTGTGACATGGTGTATGTGACAATGGGTGTCTGACAGTGGGTACCACAAGGTGTGTGTGACAGTGGGTGTGTGACAGTGCTGTAATCAAATCAGGAAATGTCTTTACCTTAGAGGGTTTGTTACCGGGGGTAAGAGAGGTGATGGTGGTATGAGGCATGTGTGGTAAAGTAGCATCTTTGTTGTTGACATTGTCCAGGTATTTGCTGAGGGCCATCATAGCGTGGCCATCGTCCTCACACTCCAACAACTCTTCATGATTGGCATCCAACACTGCCAGAGCAATCTGAAATATGACCTTTGCCCCGTCATAGAAAAAACAGTCCATTACATTGACAGCACTCTCAAATGGCATGACACTGAAAAAAGAAGAGAAAAAAAGAAAAGAGAAGTTTTAGAAACATTTTCGGAATTAATCATACCTCATTTTAAAAATTGAGCCAGAGAGTTAAATACAGGTGGGTAAGAAGAACATGGGCAACTTTTCCCCACAAAAAAGAAAGTTTTAGAGACATTTTGGGGATTAATAAAACCTCTGTTTTAAAATTGAGACAGAGAGTTAAAGAGAGGTGGGTGAAGGAAGGACATGGGGACCTAGTCACAGTTCTACGGTAAGTGTTTGTTTTATAAGTTTTGAACAGCTGAAATGCTAAGAACGTGGTAAGTCTAAATATCATTATGGTCAAATCCATTCTGCAGATTTCTGGAATGAAAGTGACTGCAATATTGAGCCCCAAGCATCAGGAACTCCCAACAGTTTGGAATGATGGGTGAGAATTCATAAATGGGCTTACTTGAAACCAATACTGGGTAACAAACTATTATTTTGTTAAGATGTCTTACCTCAGGAAGATTGTTAAGAACCAAGAAAGTGATATCATACTGAGAATTCCAAGTTGTTCTAACTTCACTGAAAGCTCTGGAAGATGGTTCCTGGTAAGTAACTCTAAAACACCTGGATGGAGTAAAAAACAGAAAGTCAGTCAAAACAGAACACTTCAGACAGTTTTATCTAAATGATAGGCAATTTAATTCACTCTGGAAACTTGAAAAGAAAAAAAGAAAAAAACGTAAATACTACGGAAGTACAGATTAAAAGTGTAAAATAATAAATAAATTAATACTTTGGTCATTACCTTGATCTACTAGGTCAACCATTATCCTAGTGCACTACCCTTCCAGTGTGATCATATGGTCATTACCTTGATTTACTAGGGATCCTGAAACCCTAGTGCACTACCCTTCCAGTGTGATAATATGCTTATTACCTTGATCTACTAGGGCACCTATTATCCTAGTGCAATACCTTTACAGTGTTATAATATGGTCATTACTTTGATCTACTAGGGCACCTATAACCCTAGTGCACTACCCTTACAGTGTGATAATATGCTTATATCCTTGATCTACTAGGGCACCTATAACCCTAGTGCACTACTCTTACAGTGTGATAATATGCTTATTACCTTGATCTACTAGGGCACCTATAACCCTAGTGCACTACCCTTACAGTGTGATAATATAGTCATTACCTTGATCTACTAGGGCACCTATAACCCTAGTGCACTACCCTTACAGTGTGATAATATGCTTATCACCTTGATCTACTAGGGCACCTATAACCCTAGTGCACTACTCTTACAGTGTGATAATATGCTTATTACCTTGATCTACTAGGGCACCTATAACCCTAGTGTTGTAGTAGTCAGGTATCAGTCTTTCACACATAGCTGTCAGTAGCCAAAATGCCTCTTCTTCACTGACATACAGCAACAACACTGAAGTAACAATGTTCATGGCCTGGCAGTAACCTTCAACAAAATATGTAAGAAAATACTTCAATGTTTAATGTTCAATGAACAGTGACAACATGTACAGTTCTAAGAATGTCGAAGACAGAAAATGTTTACTCCAAAGAGCTCAGTGAGTTTACATCAGATGATGTGTCATTTGCACAGTGGCATATTTAAGCACTATATTTATTGCACTGACCTGCCACTTGAATGGAGGGGGGGGAGGGGTGCCATTGATCACTTTCAATTAAGTCACACAAGCCATCCTAGGATAGTAAACAGGCCTTGTATATTTTTGTTAAAAAACTTAGCTAACTGGCGACCGAGTGTAGAAGGGGGGGCGGGCAGAAAAAAAAACTGACTTTGATCATATCATAGACCAAGTTGCATTCAGTGACAGCAAGGAAGGTGCAGTTATAATTATCATGTAGTGCCATAATTTGTTCATTTAAAAGATTAACAAGTTTGACTTGTATTTTTGAGCTGATATTGTAGTACAGTTATCTAAAAGATGGGTGTCAGATGTTTGGACAGGGGCGCAATTTGCATGGCCATAGGTGCTATTTTTCATGGATACCCCCATGCTAGTAGAGCAGCATTGAAGTCTTGGCCAGACTGGATTTGTCAGTTACCAATAAAGAATGAAACAAATGATCTGTGATGTTTGCATTTATGAAGGCAAAACATCAAAGATCGGGCTAATGGTTTCACTAGAAGAGGGGCCATTTAGTCTATGGTAATAGTTTGATCTCCTGAGCAGCACATTGTTTAGAGTATGATAGTAAATTTGGAAGTTTGCTAGTGTCAATGGTTAATATTTCATATAGTTAATAATGATTCTCAGAGTTATGATAGTAAACTTACCGATGGAAGGATTACGGTATGCATAGGCTATGAGGACTCTCCTTAGGGCAGCTATACCTAATTCTGACTGGAAGGCTGGATGCTCAGGCAGTGACCTAACAAAACAATCAAAATAAAGCAAACTTAAAGATTCCTCCCATCTATCACTTTAAGGTCACCAAAGGTCACCAAAAGTCACCAAAAGTCACTTTAAGGTCACCAAAGGTCACTAGGAGGTCTACAAAAGTCACTTTCAGGTCTCCAAAGGTCAATTTATGGTTACCAAAGGTCACTTTTTTTACCTGTGTAAGTCTCTCTCTATCTCCTCAGCAGCTATGCAGTCTCTGCCTAAACTCTGTTCCTCTAATGACTGGTAGTAACATGTTAATTGATAATCAACCTACAAGGTCTTACACACACAATGTACATGTAACACTAGTGCACCTCTCTATCTCCTCAGCAGCTATGCAGTCTCTGCCTAAACTCTGATCCACTAATGACTGGTAGTAACATGTTAATTGATAATCAACCTACAAGGTCTTACACACACAATGTACATGTAACACTAGTGCACCTCTCTATCTCCTCAGCAGCTATGCAGTCTCTGCCTAAACTCTGATCCACTAATGACTGGTAGTAACATGTTAATTGATAATCAACCTACAAGGTCTTACACACACAATGTACATGTAACACTAGTGCACCTCTCTATCTCCTCAGCAGCTATGCAGTCTCTGCCTAAACTCTGATCCACTAATGACTGGTAGTAACATGTTAATTGATAATCAACCTACAAGGTCTTACACACACAATGTACATGTAACACTAGTGCACCTCTCTATCTCCTCAGCAGCTATGCAGTCTCTGCCTAAACTCTGATCCACTAATGACTGGTAGCAACATGTTAATTGATAATCAACCTACAAGGTCTTACACACACAATGTACATGTAACACTAGTGTACCATACCTGTGTAAGCTAAACTCTGTTCCACTTATGACTGGTAGTAACATGTTAATTGATAATCAACCTACAATGTCTTACACATACAATGTACATGTAACACTAGTCCACCATACCTGTGCAGGTCCCTCTCTATCTCCTCGGCAGCTATGCAATCTCTGCCTATACTCTGTTCCTCTAATGACTGGTAGTAACATGTTAATTGATAATCAACCTACAAGGTCTTACACACACAATGTACATGTAACACTAGTCCACCATACCTGTGTAAGTCTCTCTCTATCTCCTCAGCAGCTATACAGTCTCTGCCTATACTCTGTTCCACCAATGACTGGTAGTAACCTGGATGAGTTGACATCTGAAAACACAAAGATTATAGATTACTATGACAACAGTTCCATTCATGTATCTCAGAGCAACCCTTACAAAGCGTATCTGTCACTTGTTTAAATTTTGGTGAAAATTGTTACACACAAACCACATTTGTCCCTCTGCCCCTAAAATTAGCACAAGTATGTCTCGAGAAAATGTGCACAAATTCCAAATTACATGAAAATGCAGGGGACCCAGTGGCGGAGCGTCCATACAGTCAGCCTGACGGACTCAAATGGACTGCTGGCGCCCTTTTCAGCTTTTTACCACTTTTTACTTATTCAAGTTTACTGACTTTTTTATTGCGCTCTCAAATACCTATTGACATTTGTCGCATTTTGTTGGTGTAATTTTCTGACAAATTGGAGACGACACCTATTTATTCACTGTTTATCGGCAAATTAGCAAGGCCCGGAAAGGGTCATTTCCGGCAATCTAGGGAGCATCTTTACTCAAAAAATTTCTGTACGCTCCGCGCCAACCGTGGTGGCGCTCCGCTTAGATAGTGTCGAAAGCACTCCCAAAGAAGATTCTCGCCCCCCTGACCAATACCCCTAGCTCGGCCACTGAGGGGACCTATGGCAACTGCTGTAAGAAATATTGACAACAGAGGGTATACTGCAGATTGGGGGAGATGTAGGGAGTCTACCAGTTAATTCATTACATCTGATCCCATTACATATGTAAGATATAGGGACGAGAAGCTGATAGATTTGAAGTGGTGAACCAAAGTTTCAGACATGGTTTGAAATTAAAAATAAGGTGTGACCCCTATCATGGTTACCAGCAAAAGCTGGAGTGCCCATAGGGTGGGGACTGGGGGGGACAATCAAGATGTTTTGTGATTTCTCCAGATAAATCCAAAATCCTTGTATTAAAGATGAAATGGCTAAATTATTCAGATCATGAAATAACAAACCTTATTTGTAAATGTATAATATGATTAATTCAATTTGTTATAAGATGTCACCAGAGGGGTTAATATGCCTCATATGGGGTGTGGCAGGGGAAGGGTAAATACCTCATTAACAGCTCCAGAAAATAACATCCATATTTCGCCTCTGTATTTCTCAGGAACTCCTTTAATGATAAGCTGTAAGGTCTCAGTTGTACGGTACATGCAGACACCCCTGTGCAAGGATTAAAGTAAAAATTATTAACAACATTGGATCAAAGAGAGGGTGATAAATGGTTGTTAATCCAATGTAATATCGCACTGAACCCATAGAGCATGGTGATTGAAATATACCACAACTCTGTTTCTGATAAAATATTTCAAACATGAATGACCTGAAATTAGAATTTGGACTGCTTTCTTATGCCAACATATATTATATATTTACCTGCCACTCTGTTGCAATTACATATTTCCTACAGTACATTCCAAGTGTTTTTTTTTGCCTCCCATATGCTAACCTTCATCCTCTTAAACCATAACCTTCATCCACTATCTACCATAACCTTCATTCTCTCTCTACCATAACCTTTATTCACTCCATCATAGTCCTTAGTGCAGAGTTTAACATCTTTACCATCAAATTCATCTCTTACCTCCCATATTCTCTGAAATGATCATCCCAAAGGTGTTCTTTCACCGATTCCTTGGCTGAAATTTCATCAGATCCCCGTCGATTGAATAGTGTGACCAGAGCTGGTTGGAACTGATCCCCAAGACTACCAGTGTCTTCACTGGAACCTTCAGCTTGAACTATTTAAGAGAGATATTAAGAGGTCAAGGACTCAAAAGTAATGAAATTTAACTGGAATGTTGAGAAAATATGAATATGAGCAACTTTGTTGAAAGAAATTATTGTCTCTATGGATCAAACAAATTGTGCATTTAACACAGCAACTACCTATGGTCCTGCACTTCCTTGGACTTGACCTACATTCTTGTACATCCCAAATATTAACAACCTTGGAAGCTACTTTTCATATTTTGAAATGATGCCCTAATTAAACCTAGAAATGAGTCAAATGACTTTCATTCTAAATTCTTGAATGCAAAAAATGCCCCTATTTATCACACAGTATCATCGTCGAATCAAATTTAAGAAAAAAAAAAATCAACTAATGATCTTCAACGAAAAAAAAATTAGAATGCAAAAATAGACTGAGTGGTAACAAGGTACATCTTTACCAACAACTGCCACATCAAATTTATGAACAAATGATGTGAGAAATAAATCATCAAAATATGTAGAGAGGGACACTATGTGCCTTTTCTAGTGTTAGTAGCAGTTCCAGCATTTAGGAAGGTAAAGCAGAGAGGAAGAAATTGGAGGCCAAAGAAAGTTTTGGTGAGAACAAAATGTATTATAATTCATTGATCCTGCTTTCAGGATAATAATTTCATCATCACAAACTAGTTTTTGGAAGTAAGTGGTCTTTGAAAGAGAGTCTAAAAGAGTCAAGCCATTAATACCTAAAGAAAAGAAACCCTGGGATGGCTGAAAAGTTTTAGAAGTTTCTCCCGGTAACTCAAGTATTAAATGCAGAAGAACTGAATGGATAGATGAGTAAACTGTATTGTATTTTCGTGATATGGTTGTGGTCATGCCAAATCTCAGCTGCAAATTGAAAAGCAAAATATGAGCAACGCAGGATATTTGACAAAGTGAACATATTTGAAAGTTATTGGCTTTGTTTCATGATGTTTTATGTTTCAACATTCATTTTGCATGTTGGATGAATAAGAAGTTTGATCAAAGTCCCTTGATACCTGCAATAGAGTAATGAAGCATCAACACTGATGTCTAATACCATCGAAAAATGTAAATCAAACACGAAAGAAGGACTCATTGAATCTTCGACTTTTAGTCATGAGTGAGGCTAAATTAAAATGTTCTAGATTTATTTCATGGCATTTAGGTTGAGAAGCAGCCATTGGTGCCAGCCAAATGTGTCGGTGTGGAGGGTGAGAAGCAGGGGTCATGTGTATAGGCTTGGTACATTAGGTAAAGAAGTAACCATTGGCCCCAGCCAAATGTGTCAGTGTGGAGTGTGAGAAGCAGGGGCCATGTGCATAAGCTTGGTACATTAGGTTGAAAAGCAACCATTGGCCCCAGCAAAATGTGTCAGTGTGGAGGGTGAAAAGCAGGGCCATGTGTATAAGCTTGGTACATTAGGTTGAGAAGCAACCATTGGTCTCAGTAAAATGTGTCAGTGTGGAGGGTGAGAAGCAGGGCCATGTGCATAAACTTGAGAAGCAACCATTGGTCTCAGTAAAATGTGTCAGGGTGGAGGGTGAGAAGCAGGGCCATGTGTATAAGCTTGGTACATTAGGTTGAAAAGCAACCATTGGTCCCAGCCAAATGTGTCAGTGTGGAGGGTGAAAAGCAGGGCCATGTGTATAAGCTTGGTACATTAGGTTGAGAAGCAACCATTGGTCCCAGCAAAATGTGTCAGGGTGGAGGGTGAGAAGCAGGGCCATGTGCATAAGCTTGGTATATTAGGTCCAGAAGCAACCATTGGTCCCAGCAAAATGTTTCAGTATTGAGAGTGAGAAGCTTGTGCATAAGCTTGGCACATCAGGGTGCTATCATAAAGAGACAACTAAGTGAGGTACAGTGTGTTCATATTTTAAAGCAGCATTTCAACTTGAAATTAAGACAATCGTTAATAACTATGAAAAACAAACAAGGAAAATAACATAGAGGGGAATATACTTTTTACTTTTGTCTAACAAAATAGTACCAGTTATGAGGAGAAAGGTAAAGCTACACTTAATGATGTTATTCCGAAAAAAAAAAAACATTAAATTTGGACCATTATTCTTTTTAAAATTTTTGTTTAAATTGTGAGTCTTAATTTCCTAGCTATAAGGAAAGTCAAACATGGTTGTCCATATCCACATAGATTGCCAGATTTAACTAACATTTAACTAACCAGAATGCAACTTTAAAAAGCAGAAAGCAAGTTAAAGACAGAAGATGCAAAGTGAAAGGTTGATAGGTAAAAATAAGTATTAATTCATCATATCTTGATATGAATGAGTTATAAATATGTGTAACTCAACACATGGGTTATAAATATTTAAAAAAGTAACTCAACGCTTGGTTATTTAAAAAAATCTGCAACGGTTGCTACACAAAATCTCCCACTATGCAAGAAATTGAGGAAACACAACATAGCTGTCACATTTTGTAGCTGTTAGATTTCATAGCTGTATAAAGATTTGTTTCATGCTGTTAACACTCGTACAAGACAACTGATATTTCCATTATTCATCCGGTTACCACTTCTAGCATAATTTGATCAACTTGGGATAAATGTTACAATCAAAAAACAAATTAGCTGCTAGCTGTGGAATTTGTAGGTTCAAAAGAGGAACTGCATGGTGGTCAAGAAACCAAAGTTGGTCAGTGTGGGATACATGCACATATCTATATTCATACAATGAAAATGCACCAGTTATCTCTAATTCTACAACTTTCTGTTATTTTCAAACCTTAGCTCTGATTAGTGAATACAGTGTCATGTGACCATATTTTAGACAAACGTTCCTTGCTTTGAAATTTAGTCATGAAGGCAACAGATTACACGCTTTTCTCAAACTTTAGGGTAAATAAATAGTTGTATGACTGCCTCCATTAGCATTGCCTTGCCTGGTATTCCATAAAAGGCAGTCCAAAGGAATTTATTCCTTCATTGGTCTTCAACAACATATGAACCAACCAATCTTATTTGTTGTTGTGTTCATGCTACATTACCTTATCATCTAGGGATAACAAATGGTTCACATCAATTGCTCCCCTTTCCTATGCCACCCCCTCCAATCTATTGATGGTATGATTGTACCAAAAAGTAGCATCATATCATTTTGCCTACACAGTAATGATATTTTCCAATGCTAATTACAGAATAAGTATACAACGCAGGTCGATCATATCGATCTGTTTCAAATATTTACACATGGAGAGCTCAGCAGATAGACAGATGGAAGCTTTGCAAGTGAATTAAAAACAGCTACAAAATCTGAAAAGCAAATACTGCACATATGTCTGTCCTTGAAGAAACAGACAAAATTAAAACATTAATCATTGAAAAAGCAGGTGCAGTTTAGCATATATGTTAGTACCCTACTCACATGAGACAGTGTTAGTAATATCCACATCATACACAAATGTAGTGTATGACATGCCTGAGTGAGTGGCTGTGTTAAATGTGAGAAAAACAAAGAGGCAGGTGTTATGAGACTAGGGCTCTTTATATAAATCCCAACAAAAAGTACATTTTAAAAGAAAAATTGTGTGTGTTTTGGGCAAATTAATCTCTTTTAATGATTACATAAGGTTATTATAAGGTGAAGAAGTGATGAAGATATGTAAGTGCTGAATGAATGAAACACAATCTGAGAAAAATCTAAGGCAAATAAAGTAAATATCATTATATTATATTTAATAGGAAAGAAAGAATTGGGAAGATTTTTACATCACTGATTTTAGGTGTTATTGTAGATACAGTTTGTATAACACACAGCATTTCACCTGTTACAATAACATGTGTACATTATGGACATTGTTCAAACACATTTGGTTTCAGAAAGAATTGTGCTGCTTAATTTCACTTTCACAATGGCTATGTAGAGGATAACGCAAAGGTGTATGTGATCAAGGAAATAACAAATTACAAACGTAATCTGAAAAATAACATTTTCAATATTCTAAAGGTTGAGAAACCCGTAAAACTTAAATCCCTGTTTCATCAGTGTACATTACATTGCCATGTCAACCAGAGAAAAAATGTAGTTTTTCCACAAATTTTGTTGCCGTCGCTTTTTTAGCAACTCCCTCTAATACATCAGCACTCTTATCTCAAGATATTATTTTATACATACCCTTTCCATGACCTCGCTTGTACTTCAGATTGCATCTTGTATACATCTCCCCAACCCACCCCCCTCTCCTCCACTTCCTTCTCTCTTATAACCATGGGATAAATTTCTGATTCAATACTCACCTAGCTTTTTCATTCTTCTCATGCCAGGAGGCAGCACTTCCATCATGAATACCATGCAGTGTCTTAAACTCTTCCTCTATTAACTTTCATCTCAACAATATGCCCTCATTTCATGCTTCTTCCTCCCATTCCATTCCTCTTTCTACTGCAGAAGTCTCTATTCAATCTCTTAACTTAGCTTTCCTCTCATCCAAAATGCTATCACTACCATCCTGACAACCAGCATCTTAACCTTCATTCATTAAGAATATCTCAATATTGTTCCTTCTCCTCCCCAACCTCACTCCATCTCACTACTCTCCTCTTCCCTGCTCCTCTGATTGAAGGGATCTCAGTTTACCTACAGAGCTCAGCATTTCATAATGTCCAAGAAGATAACACTTACCATTCTGACGACCAGCATCTCAACATACCTCTTCTTCTTACATCTTAATATTGATCCTTCCCCTCTCCCAATCTAAATATAATTCCCATCACTCATTCTAGTAGAAATCTTTGTTTACTCACCAAGCTTAGCATTCATCTCATCCAAGAAGACAGTATTATCATCCTGACTTCCAGAACCTTCATCTTTCTTTGTTACTTTCATCTCGATGGCCTCTCCTTCTTCTGCTCCTTTAAAGCTGTCGGCACTCCCTACTGGACTATCTGACACCCCAGAGGTCGTCTTTGTACTTGGGACATCGATGGGTGATTTTGTGCTGCTGTCCTCATCAGGTGGGTCTACAGGTCCAGAGGCAGGAGTTGGCCCAACTGGACTGGAACTACCTCTGCTTTCTATGGATTCACTAGCTCTTGGGCTTCCTAGGCTACCCAGGGAAGTAAGAGAGGAAGTATCTCCAGATGGTCTGTCAGAAAAAAACAAACACAAAGTCAACCAAATTGTTCAATAATTAAGTAATACGTATCATACATACATATGATGTATATGCAGATCCAAGTAGCAAAACCAAATGTCCAACCTAAACCCCACCAGCCAACACATCCTTCATTTCAAAAAATCCAAGTTAATTTGTTAAATTCTGATTTATAAATAATTAATTGTTAAAAACTGTAATTTCCTGGGGTGATGTGTCAGATTTTGCTTCCGGTACAGCAATTTCAATTTACTATTTACTGTTAATGAACAATGTTTATACACTATAAGGTGCCGTATTGTGTGTTGGTGACCTCAGACATTGCAGTTTTTTCTGTTTGATAATGAGGGAAGAATACCTATCCCCCTATCCTTTTATTGCCCACTGCTATGCTCATCCTTGTAAATTTCCTTGTCAACACTCCTCCTCCTCCTCCTCAAAAAAATTAAAATAGAAAATTAATTTACAAAGTTCAGTACTACAAGGTGTAAATGTATTTCTCAAGGCTCCTCCAGGAAACGATTGAAAAGTTATATACACTCACCGGGTATTTTCGGTTGTTTTTGATAGAAAATCGGAAATGTGTTGAACAAGGAAATCTCTGTCTTTCAGCGAGGCAAATAAAAATGTCATCTGTGTGTAAGAAAATGATATTTAATAGAAACTTATTTATGTTAAGCTGTAATATCCATGAAATGATCTCAACGCTTTTATTAAAAGCAAACTAAAAATTCCAGCTGTTTGGAAGATCAAAACACACCTCTAACGGATTACTCTGAAGCCAGGAAGGAATGAAGATCTAATGTTTGGCTACCTTTATTAAGCCCAACAATTGTATCTTCTGTGAAATATATTCTCACCGCTTTTGTAACTTTTTGGTATGGGGTACATTGAAAGTGTCATGAACCCCCCCCCCCCCCCCCCAAACATGACATGTTGTAGCCCTAACGTTTCACCAAAAATTGTTTTTTAAGGTTAAATTTATCTCTCACTTCCTTAAAGTTTGCTCGCGTATTAAAGTCATATCATATTTAAGAAATGTTCAAATGAGGAGTTCCCTTACATTTTCAGACTAATATGCAAGGAATTTCATAACCTAGGAAGGAGGTTTTTCCCCCTTTCCTTACTTTTCCCTGGTTCCTAGACAATGTGGAATCCATGTATGAATGACCACTTTGAATGATCACTGTTATGAGAAGCTTAGAAAATATTAAATGCTCATTTTGTGGACTCAGTTACTTCACGTAATATTACGTCTAGGCAGTCTTATCTAAATAAACATCATATTACTTTAAACCTGGGCTTCCCATTTCTGGTCATAATTTCAATAATTTCTATTTAAGGAACATGTTCTTGTTTCATTAGGTTAAAATTGTTGCATGTTTCTCAGAACCAATATTGAAGCTGACAGAAATCTACACAATACAGCTGCAATTGAGCCAAGAAGGGAAATATTCCATTAATTTCAAAGGAATTAAACATAGTTTGCCACTCTATTAGGGTAAAGCTAAAACACCATATATTATGAAAATAAAATCTTCCATCAATTTAAAAGGAATTCAACATAGTTTGTCACTTTATCAGGGAATATTTGCTAAACACAAAGTATATATTATTCTTAGTTGCATTCTGCTTCCTGAAGCTCACTAAGAGACAGGGCCAAATTCATCATATATGTACAAACATATATTTCAGTTTCACAACTGGGTTCAATGAACAAACCATATGACAGTTCCGTACATAAGATGGCTGCTTTCATAGTGAAACCATTAAATCTATCTATTGTATGGAGTTGATGACTTGTCTTCAGTTTCAGTTTCTCTCACATTATAATTAATTAATAATTAATATCCATTGAAATTAATATGGTGTTTTCCTGGTTCAATAGGACTGATTCATTAGATGACAATGAATAGAAATGACACAAGAATGTCAAGATTTGACGGTGAAATATTTGGACTAGGGTAAGGGAAGGATTGTAAATGTCACCCCCTATGATGGCCTGGTTTGGATTAGGGTTAGGGGAAGCTTGCAAATCTCATCCCCTATGGTGACATACTTAGCATGTGCACTAGGCTTAGCCTAGACTGTGTATATAGGTATCAGTGCTGAAGTTTTTATGATCATTGACTAGCCTAGTTCTGCCATACTTAGCAGGTATGCAAGGCTTAACCTACTGTGCATATAGGAATCAGTGCTGAAGGTATTGATCATTGACTATAGCCTAGGTCTGCCATACTTAGCAGGTGTACTAGGCTTAGCTTACTGTGCATATAGGAATCAGTGTGGAAGTTCTTGATCATTGACTAGCCTAGGTCTGTAATACTTAGCAGGTGTACTAGGCTTAGCCTACTGTGCATATAGGCATAGGCGTACGGGACCATTTCAGTTTGGGGGGGCAGAACTTTTTGTGCCCGAAAGTTCCCGTGACACTATCTAAGCGGAGCGCCACCATCGGTTGGCGCGTAGCGTACAAGAAAATTTTTGGCACACAATGCCTCTCAGATTGCCGGAAACGGCACTTCTGAGGCATTGCAAGTTGCATCTAAACATTCTTTATTTTATAATCTCACGTTTTAGAAATTTACACTTCCCGAAAAATTTGGTAAATTAGAAGAAGAAAAAATGGTTACATCACTTTGAAGGGGAAAAATGGGACAGTATATGTTTTAAGCTCTTATTTAGTTACCTTATTTATTATTTTAACACAGTACTCAGCTACCTCCAGAAAAACATGTATTGTTCAACGACACGTAGGCAGGATAATGTCGCTGTGTCGGGTGAGACTGCAATTTGTCTCACAAAAAAAGTATAAAATATATATATGATCAACCTGTACTCCCCCCCCCCCCCCAACCATCCATGAAAAAGAAAATGTTTCTTATATACACTCATGTTGGGGATGTCCAGGTCAAGGGCGGCGGAAGCACTTTTAATCTGGGGGGGGGGTACCGACATCAAAGGGCACTTTGCAGAAATTCGATAGGAATGATACAGCCTTATAATATCCTGTATAACTCTTATTTTATTATCTTATTTCCATCAACGCCCCTCCCCCATCAAAGGAAAATATGCATACTAGCACTGCAATATCCAATGCGCAAATTGGGAAACAAGGAACAAGTTTTCTTTTGAGACAAAATGAGGTGAAATCATGCTAGTTGCTAATGTAGGAATCTTCCGAATTACAGTTTTTTTCTTGTTAATATCTTAACAAATTTTTTTCCATTCGGAATAGCTTTGAGTTTGACCCACAGAAATTCATTAAAAGTCACGGGCTTGGCCAGGATTTGCAAAGTTGTTTGCACGACTATCTGAGCGGAGCGCCACCATCGGTTGGCGCGGAGCGTACTCGAAAATTTTGGTTTTACAAACCCCTCAGATGGCTGGAAACGGCCCTTCCCGAGTGTTCATTCTGGTTCCCTGGCCTCTTGCTAACTTGAGGCACCTCAATTTTTATGTCGAAAAAAGGCACATTTTTAACCTGAGGAAAAGTGGGGGGGCACGTGCCCCCCCCCCTCGGTTCAGCAGCCCTTGGTCCAGGTATACAATTGACTAGTTAGAAAAAAAATTGATTGTGCAAAAAGCGTGGTAGCCCAGATGAACTGCGCTTACGGTGGTGTTACACGGAAATATTCGGGCATCATGATGCTAAATAAAGAAAATCATGGAATTGTCGGGCAAAAATTTGAAGCAGATTCGGGCAAGCTACTGCATATTTATATATATATATTTCCAGAGGACAAGAAATTCGGGCAAAAGTCCTGAAAAATTCGGGCAGCCTAATTCGGGCAGCCTCTTAGGCTGCCCGAATTTTTCAGGACTTTTGCCCGAATTTCTTGTCCTCTGGAAATTTGGGGGGCAGTCTGCCCCCCCTGCCCCCCCCGCCTCGTACGCCTATGCATATAGGAATCAGTGTGGAAGTTCTTGATCATTGACTAGCCTAGGTCTGCCATACTTAGCAGGTGTACTAGGCTTAGCTTACTGTGCACATAGGAATCAGTGCTGAAGGTATTGATCATTGACTAGCCTAGTTCTGCCATACTTAGCAGGTGCACTAGGCTTAGCCTACTGTGCATATAGGAATCAGTGTGGAAGTTCTTGATCATTTACTAGCCTAGGTCTGCCATACTTAGCAGGTGTACTAGGCTTAGCCTACTGTGCATATAGGAATCAGTGTGGAAGTTCTTGATCATTGACTAGCCTAGGTCTGCCATACTTAGCAGGTGTACTAGGCTTAGCCTACTGTGCATATAGGAATCAGTGTGGAAGTTCTTGATCATTGACTAGCCTAGGTCTGCCATACTTAGCAGGTGTACTAGGCTTAGCCTACTGTGCATATAGGAATCAGTGCTGAAGGTATTGATCATTGACTAGCCTAGTTCTGCCATACTTAGCAGGTGTACTAGGCTTAGCTTACTGTGCATATAGGAATCAGTGTGGAAGTTCTTGATCATTGACTAGCCTAGGTCTGCCATACTTAGCAGGTGAACTAGGCTTAGCCTACTGTGCATATAGGAATCAGTGTGGAAGTTCTTGATCATTGACTAGCCTAGGTCTGCCATACTTAGCAGGTGTACTAGGCTTAGCCTACTGTGCATATAGGAATTGGTGCTGAAGTTTTTTATCATCGACTAGCCTAGGCCTGCCCTACTTAGCAGTTGTACTAGGCCTAGCTTACTGTGCTTATAGGAATCAGTGCTGAAGGGGAGTTTTACTGACCCAAAGCTGGTGATTCTATTCACCAAACCTACCCATCTCTCCCACAGTATACATAATGATCACAATTCTTTATATTACTGCATAATTGAGGACAACAAAATATCCTGTTTTCAAAACCAAAAAGTGAGACCTGTTTGTTTAAGGGACAATAAAGAGATCTTATGTGATAACAGTGATGGCACAGAGCATCATATCAACTTAATTAATGCTTCATTTTTTCACATATAAATTTGATCTTTTCCCTCAATTCTCCCTCAATAATGCTCAGTGTAATATATTTGTGTTTAATTGTGTACACATTGTAATTAACTTACCCGTCCTCTCGTTGATATATGTAAGCCTTCCTGAATCATGTTAGAATTTTCAACTTTCTCAACCACAGTGACTTCTCTCATTGGAATGATCAGGTGAACTAGTCTGGCAACCTGTTAAGAAAAGCAACAAGATCTAAGATCAGTTTGGATGGAAAAATCTCTGAATAAATAATAAAATAAACATAATAATAATAATAATTAACAGTTCTTATACAGCGCAACTTACAATAAATTCTCGCCGCGCTGTACTTAACCCTGGTCATTGGTAACTTGTCACACCTACACACCAAAGTGTGCACAATTTTAACATAGGCCTATACAGGAAAAGCTTGACATACATCAATGCCATATCACATGTAGGAATTCAAGGCATGTGGATAAATGTGATATTATACTAATTGAATATCACTTCATAATACAACTGAAAAATATAAGTGGAGTGTTAGCTCAGTGGAGTGTTAGCTCAGTGGTTAATCCCGGTGCCTTTCAATCATTAGGTCCCGAGTTTGAGTAACTCCAATATAAATTATGTATGTTGTCCAGTTACAGAGTTGTTGACAATTGACAGTTCATAATCATGGATGTTAAATATGAATGTAAGAGACTGACTTCGATCAGCTTGCAGGTTTGAATAGCCAATGAGGCTTCTTCGGGAGTTCCTGCTTGCAGGAGGATCTAAAATACGTACATACACATTCTAGTATAATACTCCAAATCTAGCCATTTTATATTTAAGACTAACAGCATTGTGGCCACCCTTTCTTTTGGAATTGCACATCATAATTATGGTCACTATAGTGATCTGTCTGTGTGATATGTCTATGCTGCTAAAGGTGAGGTACCACAACAAGTATAATCAGAACAGGAGGCCCAAGTGCTATTTGTAAATTTCCTGCACAGTTGGGTTTAAAGCTCCAAACACAAAACATAAGAATAAAAAATAAATGAAAACAGACTATTTAAAAAATAATACATTTTTTGTTTCATACAAGTGAATACCCAGGAAAAATATGGCTTCTGTGGTTACATGCGGTATAGAGAATGTGCAGTGAACAGCATAGTATGAGACAAGGAACATGATAGCATAAAGACCATGCTTTATAGGCATGTAATACCTCCGAAGTAACAAAGACTCCTAAAATAAAACATTTCAGCTTATTCCTTAAAATAAATACATTTCTGCATTTTATATCTTTATGAAGGTTTGCAGATGAATCAATGGGTTTCTTTTCATATTTTATTTCTATAGGTATGACCTTTTCAAATTGTAAAGCTTCCATGTAACCTACTGTACATCTAAAATGAATTCATATTCAAGTTCATGAAGATCAAATGAAGACAAACAATTATCACACAGTAGCATGTATTAATATTCTTTGTCTTCATTAGAAGATGTTACAACTTGAGCAGAGTTTATAACTGTTGATTTGAAGAACAATTCAAATGCCAGGCTCCAGTTTTAGCCCCCCAACTTTCTCTCTCTCTCTGGCTTTAATAGCCAATTCTTTTAGGATACAAATTGCTTTTACCCATAAGATATCCAAATTTATGATCAAAAGGTCCTAAAATCTAACACATAAAACTTGAAATGAAGTGGAAGGAATAAAATGAATTAAAGAGACCTATTTCAGATATAAAGGAATATTAAAGATTATTAAGATAATATAATTAGTAATACTGGGGTTGGGGGGGGGGGTAGTACACCTGTCTAAGGTGATCAATGAGAGAGTTTAAAAAGGTAACCAAGTGCTCTAGATATGGTAGAGTAAGTTAATGTTGCTAGGAGACAGGAAGTTGTTGCTAGGAGACAGGGAAGTGAGGAGTGAAGAAGAGACACCAGTTCCTACCTTACTAGAAAAACAGATGTAATTATTAGACAAGAAGAGAGTTCCATTAGCATAGCTTTTGTTGTAAGGAGTCCATAATGTACACGGAGTACTGCCATCCAATCTTTCCGTCACAGGTAGACGAAAAAATTGTCTGTAAGAAAAAACACCTTTTATTACGCAAAGTGACCCACGATAACTTGATACCTCAAAGATTAAGACACTACACAAGGGTTAGCTTTTGTAATAATCAAGGAAGGTAGCTGCTTATCTACAATTAGAGTAGAGATTATGGGAAGGGTTATATTTAAAGCAACTTGACTTATTTAAGGACTTTGATATGTCTTCAAGGAGATGACAATGCTTTAAAAGTTTACTATTATTCAGAGTAAACAAAGGAAGTCAAATACAATTGTGTAAGACAACATTGTAACAGTTGCAAAACTTCAAGCTTGTCAGAAGGGTCTTAATGGTAAATGGATATTACAGGACTTTTTCTGTGTCTCGTGTCTTTTCTTTTTCAGAAATTTATAATTAACCAGGATTTCATGTACCACTGCAAACCAACACTATTATGGATTGAATGAAATGAGTGCAGGGAAAACATAATATCAGCAAAATTTAATAGCACACACTGACTTGGTCTATGGTGGGCAGCTATTCATGTTCATTACTATCATCATACACTTATATCATACAAGGGCATATGACTTTGATACATCTTCAAAATTTGAAATATTAATAATTTAAGAGACCACACATCCCATTATGGTGACCTAATAGGGACATAGGAAAGAAAAAAATTGAGATAAAAAGTCAAAACTTTGAGATTTGGGGACACTTATATTTTCCCCAATGTCCATATTAAGCCACCGTACCACATCACTGCTCTTGATATACTGTAAGTTTAAGGAAAGACACAACTGAAAACACAGGCCCTCTACTGTACTAGCTATCTAACAAGAGTGACTAACTTGTTAAAATTACCTCAGTCTTTTTTAATATCGAGAATCTACTAATACACAAATAATATTTCAGCACTTACTTATATTACCACTGCAAATGTTTAATGGTTGTCACGACGACCACATTTTTGTTTGGAAAACTAAAACCAGCTTCGTTGGTTGTCCAATGGACGACTAGCATGTTTACATCAAATTCAGAGTGCATTGAAAACTTATTACCCCTCAAATGAGTAAATGATATATTGGTACCGCACCAAATCTGGTGTTCTATTCAACAACATACATTTCTCATACAGTGTACATATTGGTCTTTGTTATTTTGCTTAATATTTTTGGATAACCAAATTAGCAAAGGCAAAAAAATAATGCCTGGTTCTACAAGGAACAACAAGAAAATATCTTTTAGAATTTGTTTGAAAGGGAAGATAACCATAATAAAAATGTCTGTCATCTCCCACCCTCCCCCTCCCCCCTCCCCCCAACCTTATCCTCCAGTAGGACCAGTATTTTATGAATATATGGGTACTACGTGGGAATCCTTGCAAGACTACTGTATTCTATACAAGCAGACAGAAGTTGATAAGGTACATTCACCAAAAATATGACTACTTAAGCAAGTCAACAGAATAGAGAAGTCACAAAACAGTGCAGGCAATTGAACAAAATGCATGAAAGGTAATGGTAATATTCCATAATGTATACAGTATAAAAGGGTCTTAAATTGTAGGAACTAACTTCCTAGTTCATGTTTAGTTTCTCATTAACCAACTATCACTTTCTGTTCAGCATACTTGCTTAACTATTCTAACTCTGGATCCAACAAATATGGGTTTAATATCTTTGTCATAGGATGATATAAAATAATATTTGCATATTATGAGTGGCCAGTCTGAGCAGGTTCTATCACAAACAGTAGAGCCTACATCTGTTTCCATGACACATATTTTTTACTATCAATATAAACACTGTATATATTTACAAACCTTGATTGTGTGTTTGAAATTTTGCACCATTCTTACCTAAACTTTACAAATAATTATGAGATTGTTCTTTCATTAACAGTATCAAGCTAGTTTAAGCCTACATCTGTTTCCTCCACACCTGTTTTAACTATCAATATGAACACATTATTATTACACACTAGTTTTCTGTTGGGATGTAACTTTGGACCAGTCTA
The DNA here is from genome assembly GCF_037975245.1 of Apostichopus japonicus. Lineage (NCBI taxonomy): Eukaryota > Metazoa > Echinodermata > Holothuroidea > Aspidochirotida > Stichopodidae > Apostichopus > Apostichopus japonicus. Next base: position 41,053,419 of record NC_092576.1, read on the forward strand.
ACTAATGTTCCCTCTTGCCAAGTACATAGCTTAATGTTAGCATGCCTGTATAATTTGACCAGACTACCCTTTTATACTTAATCAGAATAACACACAGAAATAATAGAAAACATACCTGTAAACTTCCGATCTTGCCTTGGCATCTAAATCTCTCTTCACATAGGATACCCTCTTTGGAGCTTTCATCCTTTTAAGGAAAAAAATGTAAGACAGTGAAAATTGTAATCATACGCCAGATCAAGAATCCAAGTATCATTATTACTGGCATAGTTTGATATTTTGAGTGGTTATGCTAACTTAGCACTCTGACATTAATATAAATATATAAATAGATAAATATATCAATAGATAAAATATCTAAATATCTAAATATATAACTATATCAATATATATCAATATATAAGTCTAAAATAATATAACAAAATCAGCAAACAGATGCATTGCTTATTCAGCAAAACCATGCAGTGTCGCTCTTACTTCTTGACCTTTGACCTCACAGGTAGACTTCTATCTTCTTGGTACCCATCCTCTGATAATAATTGTTTCATGGCTAGGTTTGCTAGCTGCTCCATCAGAGAAAATGTCTCGTCGGTGCTGACAAACATGGAGAAGAAATAACTGGCGTCTCTTGTTGAGATGCGTATACTCTCTGGAAATAGAACTGTGTTGCTGCGTTCCAGCCTCTGTGAAAAACATAAGGTATCTTAGTTAGAAAAGGAACTACTTTCTCTTGTAAAGAGTGAAAAACGTAAATTAATTTACATTCTCTAATGAATATGAGTGATAACATTATCCTATGTAAATTATAAGCACATGAAGCACAATAAATATAAATTACTATACATTGTTGATCTATAATAATAATACTAATGCCAACAATACTAATAATAATAATAATTATAACAATAATAATAATCATAATAAAAATGTTTGATTTATATAGTGCTTTATACCAGAGATAGGTTTCACAGCTCTTTACAGACGTTATACTACTCCTTGTCAATGATAACATGTCCCAGAGACAATCCCTCCAGTCAGCAGCAGTTATATACTGCGCCCAATGACAAGTTACTCACAGGTACCCATTTAAGCCCTAGGTGGAGAGAGGCAAGTGCAATAAAGCATCTTGCCCAAGGACACAACAAAATGAACTAGGCAGGAATAAAACCATCAATCCTTGGATCACAAGTCCGACACCTTAGCCAATTGGCCACCACGCTCTAATCATTGCAACTGTTCATTGACAAGACAGCTGAAAGCTATATTGTGGAACGATAAGAAGCACACCATCTATACCAGTGGACAAACCCATCTCAGTACTCTATTTGTAACTTTATTATGTAAATCCTTCATTTTTGCAGGAAATGCAACACAGTTAGACAGTCTGTGCACTAATCAGAGTAGTGTTTCCTTGGAACACAGCTTAACATTACAAACTTGTTGATTTCTCCCTGATATGAGATAGAGGGGGGGGGGGGCAGAGGTGGAGGACAAAGAAGGACAGGTAGCCCCTTAGTTTACCCCTCTTTGCCCCTTCAAATAAAATTCACATGACCCACTGCCTCGCAGGATGTTACCACAGTTCTCTGAATTCATGGCATCATCTAAAATACAACTTTGGCTAATATGAACATTATTAGTGAATAATTTTCATGTAGCTTACCAAGTACCAAACCAGTTTGCATTAGACACAATAATAAGTTTCACTCTGCCACTTGTTGTTACTAGAATTTCCCCAAATATTAAAGATGAATACCTTGACATAAGCTATGCTATCATGGTGTGGTTTAACTCTATTGTTTGCTTCTCCAACCATGCTCTATATATCTTACACATAATGGAGTTAAACATACAGAATTTGATAAAACTATTAATTTTGACTGACCGTAGCTTCAATCCATCGTATGACTTGCCGAGACTCTGTCCCCAGCATAAGCGAATAGAAACAACAGTGATTAACACTGAGGTACATCCAGCCCTGACGGGGAACTTTACCCTTCCAGTAACTGCAAGAGTAATCTGAAAAGAACAAAACAAAGTCAGTCATAATATCAAATAGGTTCCAATATGTATACATGTAGAAATTATGGGCTAAAAAAATAGCATAAATATTAATAATCATCAGCAGTTATTTTTGCAACTCTTAAGCACTTATGTTGTACAAGTTTCACGTTGGGTGGCTTTCAATTTAACATTTTAACTCAACTTTGGAATCTTTTCAATTTAAAAAGTCATTTCAGATGGGAAAACCGTAGATTGCTCTTGGGTGAAAAGCCCACCTCACTATGACCCGGCCAGTTATCGAACCTGGAACCTCCTGATTACTAAGCCTCATTACTTCTGACTGGACTACTCCTAGTGCACAAACCACTACAGTAGCTCCTCTACCTTACTCATATTACCTGTCCTCATATGTAACATATAACTTCACTGGGTAAAACATATGACCTCAAATGACCTGTTTATCATTTGTTTTATCTCAAGGACAAATGATGTGTCAATTTTATCCAAGGGTGCTCTTTTATTTGTATCAAGATAAAAGGATGTTGCTTGGTTGAAGTTTTAGAATTTATGAAACAATGGCTAATCATTAACACTTAGACCTGCACTGATGAGCCAACACATGAATGTAATCTTAAAGAAACAATCTAATATAGTTTTGGTACATCTTAAAAGGTGAATATCAGTAAGAAATACGAAAATAATACTGGAGATCAGATTTTTCATTTTTGACGGCAACATATCTAAGATAACGTAACTGCTATCTTATTTTATTTTGAACATATCCAGGCTTGCCTTAATCTTGCCACCCCATATTATCAGTGGTAAGGTTTGCAAGCCACCACAAAAGACTAAAATTCTGCCTAAATTTATCATGTCCTGTACAAGAGACCTCTGATTATACTCACAATTAACCAGTTTCTCATCCTCTGGTAAATTAAACAATCTCCTCCATTTATCATGAGCAGACTTGAAATTTTTGCTCTCCTCATTAGCTGACCGAAAAAAAAATAAAGATAGGTCATAGATTTGAAGAGCATCGTGGAGAGGAGCACATAGTTACTTGATTGAATGTAGGTTAACATCCATTGACATCATAGTTGATGGACCTTCAGAAAAATAATACAACCTTCTACTCACATTAGATTAATATGGGCTTTATGTTTTTGTGGTGATTGAATAGCTTTCTTCCCTCAGAAAGCTGGTGAAAGTAAACATGATAAAATCAGATCCCTGGTGAGGATGTTTCTATTAGTTTGTCAATATCCCTACACCTCTTTCTCTAGACAGTAAACCGTCAAGTTAAAAATAAGTTATATAAATATATATATATATATGTATATAAATATCTTTATATATATATGTATGTGTATATACCAGGGCAGGATAGGACGCCTGCTCAAAATTTGGATATATCTTTCAAGTTGTTCCTTAGCCCAACAAGAAAGTTAACGAGGAAATGAACTTAGCTTTTAAAGTGATAAAGCTAAAACTGTTGTCATTAATATATGTATACCAGTGCAGTAGAGGAAGCCTGCTTAAATATTGTGATATGTCTTTCAAATTGTTTCTTTTAGTCCAACAAGGAGGTTAAAGAGGAAATGAATGTAACCCTAAAAGTGATCAAGCTTATCAACTGTTGTAGTTTGTCACTATCGGCAGAACAAAAGTAACCGTTGATTCATGAACTTACCTTCCTTTAGTTGTTCTTCAGTAGATTCAGTGTTTGCGACAAGACTCTCAATCTTACACTTGACAAACTCTGTTACATCCGTATCAGAGTCAAAGTTACCTATCAAAATACAAGCATGGTGGAGAGGGTCAATGAAGACTGCTTCAAAAACACAGTCATATGTGAATATGTATCCAATGTATATAGTGATTTATAAATTGTACTTAGCCAGTTCTTCTTTTTCAAATAAGGAGTGGATACAAACTCCAGCAGTTTGATAATTTTTTGTAATGAACAGTAGGTAACAGAAAGACAAAGCAAAAGAGATCATTAAGGTTGTTATGGATCAGTTTGGAATGCATTTATGACTTTAAAAGTATCCATTTGGCTAATACTCTGAGTAGGAACGTGCAGAAGATAATTGGTAATATATAAGGTACCAGCCAAACACTTTTCCATAACTTTTCTCAGATTATGAAAACAATGAAAATTAAATTAAAGTAGAAGGATTGGTATCCAGTGTTGTAACAAGTCATGACTAGTTCACTAAATATAAAAAGTGAATTATTATTATTACTACACCGGTGCTTATATAACACAAAACCCCAGGGTTCAATGCGCTTAACAAAACAAATACAAAACACAATTGAATACACTTACCCATAGGTTTGTTTGAAATTACACTTCATCAAATAACAATTCTTAATAAACTTTTTACCCCATAGAGATTAATTATAAGTCAACAAATGGATTCAAGTATGGGAAATCACTGGCGGTGAGCAGACTTGACCTTCAAATAAAGAGAATCATTACAATCTACAACTGAATCTCAAAGTAACTAACCTAAAGTCTCCATCAGGTTTTGCTCCAGCCATTCCCAGTGTCTGATAATCTCTCGTTTGTGCATCGACGATGCAAGAGCTGAGGAATAAAGTCATGAAAGATATCAATCACAGTAAATATGGCATTATGCAATTCCCCAACTTAGGTTAGATCTTCACTTTTGAAACCACGTATCAATTAAACACAGATAAAACTGAATGAACATTACAACCATACAGAAAGGGTGATAAACACATCAGCAAATATCAATAACTTTAGACATCTTTATTTCCAACAGGAAGGTTCTTTTATTTCGGCCCATTCAAATTGAATTTTATTGAGTCAAAGGATAGCACTTTTACATGCTGATTCACTCCTGTTGAAAATTTTTTAAAGAAAGAAAGGCAATTTCAGCAGTTGTAGTTTTTATTGGCAGTCAGCTGTCCATTTTATGTGAGCATACTGTAACAGTTTATTGATTAATTGTTCGTTTATTTTGATGGGCAGATATAGCATTGTTTAAAACTTCCTACAATTTTAATAACCCACAAGACTGATAATCATGCATTAATACTGATGCTGTAACCTAATTTTCAGCGACAGGAAGACAAACTTTCATCCAAATAAAATTGTTTTTAGGACTTTGTCAATGTCGACATGATACTTTCTAGCCACTGTTCATTTACATTAAAACAGAGATACACGGGATAATCACAAAGTGATTGAAACAAGAAAGGAATTTGCCAACATAATTACTGAATGTATACAACTTTGTTTGTAATGAATTCAAACTTATGTTAAGATTCTCCTGGAACTATTATTGCACTGAGTCAGAAAGCCCTACTACTAGTAAAAAGATCTACATTAGCTCACTTCCATTGCTACACTTTGGATACCGTCAGATGGAAGCCATAAAAACACTGAAAATGTGTAACTATTCACTCAACATCAAGACATTCTCCTAATAATGTTCTAATGCTAAAGCAATCACCAAGCAGTATTGGCATTAAAGATGAACAGGAATATGCATTATTAAATATTATAAATATAAATAAACAAAATGAGTTTTACCATAACTAATGTCCGAGTCATTGGTCTGATGTAGGATTCGATAGGGGTCTGTGTTATTATCCAGAACAGAGTCAATTGTTCCGATGACCAATGAAGTAAGACCTCCTCCTCCATGACCTTTCCGTCGCTGAAGAACAAAGAACGGATTGGCTCTCTCGGTGATCCTTGAATAAAAATAAGAAAACATTACAGATAATATGTGATTGTGTAGCCTATACTAGAGTACATATTTGCTGTGAGGATTTGTGAATTTATGTTGTGTATTGGTGTACTCTTACTTTTACCCTGTACAGGTAGACATAATAGTCGGTCCCATATTAATGCTTAGCAGGATACTTAAATACTTGTGCTCAAAACAAGGGCAATACTACTATGCTCAAACAAGGGCAATACTACTATGCTCAAACAAGGGCAATACTTCTATGCATAAGACAATAACACTGTGCATAAGACAACATTATTATACATACAGTATGTAATATTTGGAAGCCTAGTCTCGAAAAGAATATTCGGTAACGATACTATTTAAGGTGGCGGCAAATTATGTATATTTACACGTGGCCTAGGTGGCACACACCTTAACATACATACCATGTACACAACACAACACAGTACATTACTTACAATGACTTAACAAATTGAGTCCATACTTTTACTTTACACTGTAAATATTTGAACATCTAGTATGCTAACTGCATGATTATTAATGCTGAGCCTAGAAGTTAATAACATTTTGCACTCATAGAGGGGGGTTCTACTTCATACTCATACAGGAAGTGCATTCTATTCACACCGTACAGGCCAGCCCCAAAACTACAAAGTTAATAACATTTTGCACTCATAGAGGGGGGGTTCTACTACATATTCATATAGGAAGTGCTCTTCTATTCACACCGTACAGGCCAGCCCCAGAACTACAAATATGTAGGACTGTAAAATCCATACTACAGAGCACATATCAAATGGCTAAAGCTACATGTGTGCTAGACATGATGCTTAGTTCTGTGTTTAGCAAGGCCAGCCCCAGAACTACAAATATGTAGGACTGTAAAATCCATACTACAGAGCACATATCAAATGGCTAAAGCTACATGTGTGCTAGACATGATGCTTAGTTCTGTGTTTAGCAATTCTGCTGATAAACAGTTATATATAGAAAGAAATTTCAGTTGACTCAGCACCAACAACTGGATAGATTTGGATAAAACCAAAAGAATTGGTGGCTTTGAAGATAAGTATTATTATTATTATTTTGTGAATTTGCAACTGAATGAACTCATTGTCTTTGAATCTTTCTGAAATATGTACACAGCACATGAAACTATAACTTCTCAACTGATTGGCTAATTATGCCATTTAAAAAAAAAAAAATTCTGAGACTTAAACAGTCCTCAGAACATTGCTCAAGTACTCTGTGTGAATATGTGAGAAGGTCATACGTTTATAGCAGAGGACTGTCTTACAAGCCCAAGTTTATTGATGCCTCGGGCATTTTGTTTACAGCTGAACCCAGCCTATGACCTAATTTGTTAAGGGAATTGATGTTGGCACCAGCATATTTTTACCCAAATATGGATCCCATTGTACTTTAGAGTGTGCTCTTTGGATTGCAAAGTTCAAAGCTAGGTTACATATTATCCTAATTGGTAAGCACTACCAGTCATGATGGCTGATACATTGAGCACTATTCACATGTGTAGCCTATAATCTAGCCACTAGGGCCTTTACAGATGCAGTACCTATGCATAGCTAACTATGAATACTAGAACAGCTTAATAAAGGGCCTTTAGAGACGCAGTACCTATGCACAGCTAACTATTATTAATTAAAAATCGATAGATAGCTTATACTTTAGTCTTTACACATCTGTAGCACCCTGATGTGTAAAGAGAGCAGACTTTCTTAAAATTAGTACTACTGTAGGTCCAGGCATATCCAAAGGTGCATGGATGAGTAAAACTTGTTTTGCTACGCTAGGCCCACACTAGTACCTTGACCTAGCCAAATTTGTGCCCAGCCCAAAATTAAGTCAGTATTAACATTATTATACTCAGAAATTCCTGAGAATTTATCAGTATTAGACCCATCCAAAACGTTGATAGGCCTGGATATTTATGCAATGAAATCCACATATCAGTACAGCTGTACGTAAGGACTTTGGCAAATCTAGGCCTAATGTTAAGTGTTTGCTACGGCGGTTGTGCACAGCAGTAACGACTCACTGGTCTTACGTACACCTACGTACGCTACAGTGCTAGGCTATGTCATCAGACGAGTGCATAGAAATGCAAACTTACCACAGAGCATTTGCAAGCAGAACCTCCTCCGGTTTCACCCACATTTTTTAGAAAATATTTCGCTGTTTGCATTTAATCAAATCTTATTACGCATATGAACATACGTCCGACGTCGGCTAAGGGTAAAAACTGGAAATATTGTGTACGTCATTAAAAGCGGACTAAATCAGGAAGCTGCCATTTTGTTTGTTGACGTTAGGGCGCCCTCCTAATAGCTCTAACGGAATTTCATATGTCGGTTTCTTGCATCAGGAGAACTTGATGAGACAGAGAAAGTAGTAGCTTCTTCAACCACTGAAAGTGGTCGATGTAAAACGGGGAAGGGGAGGGGGGTTGGGGTGGGGTGGAGGAGTTGGGGGGGTAAGTTAATGTAGGTACTTGCCACATTAGGTTGGTAAGTAATATTCTTTAAAAATGTTGCGAAATGTGTACGATTTTGATATGAGGAACATATCGCTTAACAATTATAGGAGGAAATTATAGGCCTTGCTACAACTGTCTTAGTTAAATTATTATTGCTCTATGAAACTCCTCGAAGAGAATAAAGTGTTCTTAAGATTCATTTCTAAATTTCAAAGGGCTCTGCATGCTACGCAAGAACGTCTCTTTGTATTATATTTGATTTTTTCCGTGGGGATGGGGGTGTGGTGGGTTGAGGTAAAATGATATGGGCATCATATTTTCTTCTACTTAGGCATAATAAAAGGGCTTACATTCACGGGGAAAAAACACGCGTTTAAATCGCCGTTTTCGGTCTGTAATTGCGACGTAAATTCCGAGTTCCAGCCTGTTTCCGTTACGTTTCCACTCCTGAAACTAGTGATTAAGGTAAGCTTACGACCCAACTTAAACGCGTGAGTTTTCCGCGTTCGCGATGACTTATTTACCGAGTACGCGGTGACCGTAAACGCCAAGTGTCATCCAAATACGGTGAAGCTCACTTAATCGTGCGGTTTCAGGGAAGGGTAATCTTTACGTTTCCGGTCACAATTACAACAGATTCGCTACCTTAAACATGACCGTTAATCTGGAGTTTACGTTTGAATCCAGCAGTAAACTTCCCGCATTGATCATCGTAAACGCCATGATTACACCAATATATACGGAGAAACGTGGTCATCGTAAACACATTACTTACGACCAATACAGGGGCTGGGCTTATTCGCCACGTTTAGGGAGTCTTAATCGGGTTGATTAGGCTGAGAAATACACGGACCACCTCTATCAAATATTACATTTGATTTAAAGAAAATTAAAAATAATAAACATAAAATCACACTCGTTTGATTTTCCACTTTTTTATTTATATATTTGCACCTCATATCGCATCGTAAACGTTTATTTGTTATTTTTACACTTATACAAAAATTATGTAAATGAACGAAATACCATTTCTAATGTGTAAATACATCTAAATGCAACTCAATATTGCTTTACATCATAGTGTTGAATATTCAGCTTTTTGAATACAAAGTTTAAACCTCGAGAAGCCAGTTTCCTTTTCAAATTTCAAAACATGCATTTTGTCCGGAGAAAGTTTTTTGATGCCCAAATATTACTCTACTTACATTGTGGCAATTATATACACATGCAAGGATTTTAATGCCAGGTGAAAGAAGGAAAAAAACAAGTAAATATGGAATGTTTCTATTTTTAGTTACTAGTTTGCAAATCAAAACCTCTGAAAACCAGCTACCCACTTGAAGTAACTTAACATATCAGCAGTTAAATTGAACCAAACAAATTTATGTTTAAAATTCCGTGTGTTTATCCTCATATGATATAAACGCCTAGGCACTTCTTCCATGATGGTTATCGGCCCCTCGACCCCCCCCCCTCCACCCAGGCCCGGAAACGGTACCAGCCTCTTTTATGTGGAACGAACTTGACACAGAACACCACTTCTTGCCTCATTTCGTAGCACGCTTAATATTTTGTTGCTGCTTTAAATTTTATTGTAATTAACATATATTTTGATATAAAATGCAATGATAGCCCAAACAAGATCTCTAAATTGTTTACCCTGAAAGTCTGGAATTAACCATGCATGAATAATGAAAGACAATCGTACAAGTACAACAACATTTCGACGACAAGTTATTAGGCCTATGCTCTATAGCTATGTCTTAGTTTAAAATATGATTTACTAAATGATTCATTAACAATTAATACAATCATGCTTTTTTCTTGGCTTTTGTTTCCTGAAAATATTTTAAGGATAACTTAATCCTTAACATTTAATCCCTTGATGGAATATATTAGCTGTGAAGGGAAAAAAGGCTTCCATTAAAGCAAAAGACTAACAAGAATATAATAATTAATCTGACATCTATTATTATGGGCATATTCTTTCTTCCTTGTTGCATTTAACTCAGGCAGGATTTCGTTTTAAAGGTATCATGTAATTACACCAAATGTTAAAGTAGAGAAAACTCTTCTTTATTATACAAAATCGTCAACTGCAACTTGTTTGTATCCAAAACAACGGCGTTTGCTGTTTGTTCCTGGTGCCTCATTAATCAACAAATGCTCAGGACAGGATTATCCACGTGCAACAGGGGCACGAGTTTAAACGTTGGGTAAAAAATTCAAAGAAATATTGTTATAACGTTACATTATTCTACGTTGTATATGGTACAAAAAGTTCAAAGAAGTCAAACGAAATGGACTTCGATATGCAATCTTTACACTGTTGATCAATGACTGTTTTTATGTGATGTTTTACTGTCCGTATCATAACCACCGTGGGCAAATAGATGTCTTTTGTGAGCTATACATCCGGCGTTATCCGGTACCAATGTATCTCTATGGGAGCTCCAATAAACTGTTTGCCACGGGCCTCCCACAAGCTTAATCCGGCACATCAAACAATGACCATTTTCACCATTTGGAGGGGGGTCATACCTTCATTGTTATTGTTCAGCCCAATTAACAGCCCAAGTTGGGGCGTCAGTCGATACGCATTTTAAAGAAACGTCTCCTTTCCTAACGGTGGGTATCCTTTTTTCTGGACTTTTCGCTAGGGAGAACGTCCTTATAGAATGAGTCCAGCCTCATTTCGTTCAGTCTTTCCGACTCCCAAGTGAGCTCCTGCACTACGGTACCCTAGCTCGTTCGCTCTCCATGTCAGATTCCTCGGATGACATATACTCAGTTGACATCACTGTACAGTCTGTCTTTTCTCTCCTCTGACCAGTCTATGTTCTTCATTGCGCTCAATCTACACTGAAGTTTCTGTAAACAATGACACAAGAATAAGTATGAATTAGACATATATAAAGATCAGTTGGCATATAGTTTACTTTTGTCGAAAAATATACTAGCTCCAACTGACAATATCTCCAGCCCCCCCCCCCCAGTGAAAAATGTGGAGGCGCGGAAGTATCATTCCGCCCCCGCCCCCCCCCCCCCCCCCCGCTTCGCAAGTCATTTCCAAATGAGAAAAAAATCTCATTTGGAGCACCAAATTGCATCTAAGGCCAGGTGAAAATACAAAATTAAGTTTACAAAATGGGGTGGGTGTTGAAGTGTGCTTTATTGCACCAAATTGCATCTGAGGCCACCTAGAAATGCAAAAACTCCCCTTAGACCCCTCCCCCGGGCCGGCCATCAGTCTTCAACCCCCCTACTCAAATGTACCTTCCTACGCCACTGTATATTTCAACGGTTTACAAAGCAGATTTGTTTATGGGTTGGGGGAGGTAGGGGGTACGTGGTCGGGTGAGGTTCACCATCACAAGGTTAGAACGTGAATGTATCAATAACAGTATACCCTGGCAAATTGTGCATGAAACATTTTACAGATATCTAAAAGGAGATTATTATATTATTTCTCTCACTGTCATATTTTAACTCTTTTAATTTATCGTTTTTAAAGGAGCGAATGCCTGTACAGGTCTAGGGCTTATATAACGGTGACTTTTAGTGATTGAAAAATTACATTAATAAGTCTTGGCCTAGTGTTACGTACCGAACAATCCAGTAGCACAGAGAACTTCGTTTTCGTTTTTTTTCGAAAGAAGTTGTTCCTTCTCAGCCAGTAGTGCTCGGAGTGCCTTTAATTCTTCCTTCAAATGTTTGCACCGAGCTTTCTGTCACAACATGTGCATACTGCCGCGGTAGTTCCAACTGTCGCTGCTTCTAAATGTTTTTTTTCTTTTTCCAATACACGTATGACATTTTCCTGCGGAACATCATTAAAAACCAGCGACGGATCGAATTGAAAGTGTACTTTTATAAACTGGCAACCTTGCTTCCACGGAACTTTCTGTTACTTCTGCAATAAACCACGGAAGCCGGAATCGTCCATGTTGAATGCTCTTTGCAATGTAGAACTCGATTGAGGATCAAGTGCGGTGTGAATCAAACCAACGTGTTGCTACTTGTGATACCGCCTTTTACTGATTTCAAATTGCCCGCTTTCTAGTAAGCCCAGGCTGTGACGTAATTAACTATACTACGTTATTGTTACTAACCAACTGGATTAGCCAACCAGTGAACTGCAAAGTGACAGACAGTAAACTTTATCATTGTGATGTGACCGGAAATTTCACTTGCTTATCTGGAAATGGTATTTATAGTAAGTGAGCAGTATACTTTTCTGTTTCGTACATATATTGCGGTGAGTATTTGCAGAGAGTTGTTATAACAACTCCCTGGTATTTGTGCGTTTCATCGCTTTACTTCTTCGAATATCACTTGAGGGCATATTGAGAGAAACCGGCAGAGCAAAAAACGGACTGTTGAAATCTATCTCGACTAATCTATGAAAAAGGATATGGACAATGGGAATCGTAAGAGGAGCATTTAAAACGGGGGGAGGGGAGGGGGAGGGAGGGGCAGGGGGCATGTGGTAGGAGGTTGGAGGTTGGAAAAAGTTTCGCACAAAATTTAAGCAAAAATTACTTAAATCTCAAATATGGATTTGCGCCGCTATGACCGACAAAGTTTAGCCGAGGTTTTTGAAGCCTGACACTGAGTACCGATTGTTCGATATCCCAGTTCCGAGGCTTGTGTGCCCCCCCCACCCACCCACCCTGTCCCCGTTTTTAAATAAATGCCCTAAATAGCTATTCTGGACCCGACCATTTCTAAAGCCGCAAAAACGGCATCACCAAAGAACCGGCTAATTATATTTGAATTTCTATCTCAGGACTAAACTCGGAGGGGGTACATATAGTTGGATAGAAGGAGACATCCACAAATATCCAAAATATGACTCATTTGTAATATTAGATGAATTATATGACCATGCATTCTGGATCAGTTTAGGGGAAAATGTTGTATCCATGAGATGTCAATGTGTTCCTCGAGCACCTAACTTTCCAATTAAAATTAACGGATTACATTCTATAACAAAGGCATATGCAATTAAACAGGTTCATAATAAAATTAAGAACGATTCTTTGCATTAACAGTTATGTTTACCACACATTGGGGAACCTGACGAGGGGGGGGGGGGGGAGTGGGTGGGGTGCACCACATGGTTGCATTGGGTCCCCAATATAGCGTTAAAGGAGGTCTAATTAAAGTACCCTAATTATTGTTTATGCTCATTTAAACGTCGCGGGTTCTCGGAAGCTAACTTGGCGAAAACAGCAAAGGGAAAACTTGATTGGATTTCAAGTGACAAAAATTGTGCGATGCTATGTACTCAGTGTGAATCCTCCAAGCCATAGTTTTTTTGTTTTTTTGTTGTCTTGTCTTCGAAAAGTCTTCAACGCAAAGCGATTCTTTTCACATATCAGTTGATGGAAACTGCAATTATTATATTATCCAAGGGCGTAGGAACCGGGGGGCTGGGAGGGGGGGGGGGCGCCAGCCCCCAGTGCAAAATATGGGGGGCGGAAGTATCATTCCGCCCCCCCCCCCCGCTCCGCAAGTCAGAAAACCCCTTTTTCATTTCAAATGAGAAAAATATCTCATTTGAAGCACCAAATTGCATCTAAGGCCAGGTGAAAATGCAAAATTCTTTACAAAATGGAGTGGGTGTTGAAGTGTGCTATATTGCACCAAATTGCATCTGAGGCCACCTGGAAATGCAAAAAAATTCCAAAGGGGAGGGGGACACCCCCTCCCCTTAGACCACTCCCCCAGGCCGGCCATCAGTCTTCAGCCCCCCCCCCCACTCAAAAGTACCTTCCTACGCCACTGATATTATCATTATGTTCTACTAGTCCATAAATTTGTTAGTACAATCATGGAGGTAAAAACCTCCATCATACAATGGTACAATGTCCTTTCTACGCTTCTGTAGCTCCGTAGTTAGCATCCAACATTGATATTTCCGAATTCTACGGTCCAGCAACAATAGGCAGCTAAATTCAAATCTGTATGGAAGCCGTGAACTGCCGCTTCTAAAACTTGTTGACGATCTCGTGAACTTATGTTAAAGTCGGAGAAAAATTAATATAGCAGTTTGTCGATCATTTAAGCATGCTTTGACTCAGTGATCAAATAGAAGCTGGAATCTTACAATAAACAATTAAACAATGTGAAGCGTGTCACAGTGACAATAGCATTTGATATTTACATGTTATTCAGTATATCACGCCTTTTTGACAGTAATCAGAAACACATTCTTGCTATATTTTTCAGAGACCCACGAGTTATCATTTTAAAAGGTTTGAAATTCTGACACTCTTCAAAATGCGGCAGTATTTAATTTTTAATTTTATTCAGTTCCTTATGAACAGCGTAATGATATAGCTACATTCCATTTTTGACATTCAACATATTAAACATCACTTGTGTATTTAACGTTACTTGATCGAGACGTAGTTTGCAATAATTTTCAGGAAAATTCGTTTCATATATATAACTATTGGAGAATAAAACCATTACCTTGATCCGGCACATGCATATGGATTTCGCTGTGTGTACTACGTATTGTAATGTAGGCGCTCTATTTTTGCCTTTATACGGCACTTATGTATGTTTATTTACTATTTATTTATATTTATATATATATATATATATATATATATATATATATATATATATATATATATATATATATATATATATATATATATATATGAAAATCGTAATGAGTTTGTAAATTAAGAACAGTGAAACAAACTTTCAGCCTCCACCAGGATTCGAGCCACGGGCCTCCCGCTCTGTACGCGGACACCCTAACCACTAGGCTATATGGACGCTGATTGTATGTCCAGAGGTTCGAAACCGGTAAGGAAGGTCTATATGTTTGGGACTTGCTATTCTGTTTATTTAAGACTTGCATGTGTCTCAAGCATGAATGTATTACGGTACCCTCACAGGATAATACTTCCGTGTCTCAGGTATGCATTTCTTTAATGGAATTATATAACAGACACAGGACAATCTTAGCTATTATATATTTGCATATACGTGCGTGATTTTTACAAACACCACACGTGAATATGCCAATTTTTTGGCATAATGCTTATTTTCTCAAGCGATATAAATTATTTTCGACATTTCCGTAAAAACTAAACAGTAATGAACGTCGTTTACGTATTATACACAGGGACGTAGCTAAGGCCTGATGATTGAGAGTGGGTAGGGGGGGGGGGGAGAGATGTAGTGGCTGAAATTCCAACTGGATGGGATTTGGAGCCAGAAAATTCCGACTGCTGCCTTGTAACCCGCAGCCCCCCCCCCCCCACACACACCCTACTCGTTAACGATACAGTCAGTGTCAGTCAGTCAGACACTCCATCTTTCGCGACTGCACTTTTGTTTTTTTCGGTACATTTGTACCACTGGCCCTCACTTCACAAATTTATTAATCACTCTGGTAATTAGCGAGTAAGCAATGAGTATAAGTTATCTACTTGATAGGCTACATAGACTACCAACTAAAAAAGCTATGTTAATGTAACAAAGAGGAAAACTTTTCTTTTTCAACAAATTATATTCGACGACATAGTGAACTACCCCAAAATACAGTGCTTTTTCCTAGCGCGCTTAATATTATTTTCTTGGGGGGGGGGGGGCTATTTACCACTCACATGAAAAAAATTAAATTCTTCACTTCATTCCAACTGAGCATTGGGAATGAAGTGAACAGTTAAACATTTTGCAGAAAAATGTTGAGTTGACGAGATGCGATAAGTTGCCAATTAAACATTTCGCAGAAAATTGTACAATTGCTCAATTGGGATGAAGTGAACAATTGAACATTTTGCCAAAAACATGTCCAATTAACGAGATAAGATAAGTTGTCAATTGAACATTTTGCAGAAAAGTTTTCAATTGCTCAGATGGAATGAAGTGAACAAGTGAACAATTTGCAGCAAAATGTCCAATACACGAGATATGATAAGTTGTCAATTAAACACTTTTCAAAAATTGTTCAATTGCTCAGTTTAAGCAACTAAGCAATCCAACATTTTTCTGTTTTTTTTTTTGGATAAGATTTTATCTTGTTATTTTAACAATTTACTGAAAAATTTCACTTTATGGGCAAAGTTTTTCTTATGTTGATGGCCATTTTAAGCTTCCGTAGAATAGCATTGAGCGTTTTTATTGTATACGTTGTACAGTAGTTTATTAGGCATTTTTTTTAGAGTATTCAAAATCACACGAAGTTTTGTATGGTGGAGTATAAGAACCGCGAGATACAATTTCTTAATATGACAAGGAAAACGTGGTAAATATGACTGATTAAAGGTCAAGTGTGACCGAAAATTGTAGGTCACTCACAAATAGCAAGAATTTATGAAAAATAGAGTGCGACAGTCGGAAAAATTAGAGTGCCACAGTCGGAAATTCCGTACTCATAAGCGTACGTATACAATTTTAATCTAAGGCTGATGGGTACAGTTTCTTCCTCGTTATAATCCCTCACTATAATTTTCAGTTGATATATGTCATCAACATATTATGTTAAATTAAAAGTAAGTATAGGTATCATCAACCTATATATGAAATTGATCGCAGAGTCAATCAGGCGTAATAGATTTAGGGAGGGGAAAATTGATTGTGGGGTGAGGGGCTTCGAGTTCAAATACGTATACTCATCAAAAGTAGTCTGTAATGGCCCCAAATTACGGCATGCTGTAATTGCTGGAAGTTTTCAAAAAAGTCCTTTCCTGAAGGTCTTCACTCTCCATATTGTTCGCTGACATTATAAACACACACAACAAGATGACTAAATTTCCCAGTTAGGTAAATTTCCTCCAAGGTGGTTAATAAAACAGTTTAAGAATTTTAACATAAGGTGACCATATTTTTATATGTAGCATATATGGGACCAATAAATCATACTTAGTATGATAGTAATATTTAGTAGTGTAGGGTCTACTCGTTTGTATTGGGCTTTAACCTAGTGAAGTTGCATATAACAAGGTTTGAACCTAACTGGAGACCAAAACTTCCCGGTACGTAACACCTTCGAAAAATAAATGAAGAGGCGCGGGAGGGGGGGGGGGGGGTCGGGGGTCGGACAGAGGATTCAAGAAATTATGTAATATATTGGCTTCTTTAATAGTGCAGTTCCACCGGGGTCTACTCGTTTGTATTGGGTTTTAATTCCTTCTAAATTGCTTAATTTTCAAACATGTTCTGTGAAGACTTCTATATTTCAGTCATACTTTCCCAAGCGTGGGCACAATTCCCCTAAGCGTGGGCACAATAAAGTTACTGTCACACATGCATGTTAACCAATATGTATACGGGTATATATGTATATGTGTCAGGGGGGGGGGGTCGGGTGTCGGAAAGAGGATTCTAACATAAAGGCTTCTTTAATAGTGCAAAGCGTGGGCACAATAAAGTTACTGTCACACATGCATGTTAACCAATATGTATATGTGTATATATGTATATGTGTCGGGGGGGGGGGGGTGGTCGGGTGTCGGAAAGAGGATTCAAGAAAGTATGTAATATATAGGCTTCTTTAATAGTGCAGTTCCTAAAGGGTCTACTCGTTTGTATTGGGTTTTAATTCCTTCTAAATTGCTTAATTTTCAAACGGTTTCTGTGAAGACTACTATATTTCAGTCATACTTTCCCAAGCGTGGGCACAATTCCCCTAAGCGTGGGCACAATAAAGTTACTGTCACACATGCATGTTAACAATATGTATATGTGTATATATGTATATGTGTCGGGGGGGGGGGGTCGGGGGTCGGAAAGAGGATTCAAGAAAGTATGTAATATATATACTATATGTACTATATTTCAGTCATACTTTCCCAAGCGTGGGCACAATTCTCCTAAGCGTGGGCACAATAAAGTTACTGTCACACATGCATGTTAACCAATATGTATATGTGTA
This sequence comes from Apostichopus japonicus, assembly GCF_037975245.1. Lineage (NCBI taxonomy): Eukaryota > Metazoa > Echinodermata > Holothuroidea > Aspidochirotida > Stichopodidae > Apostichopus > Apostichopus japonicus. The sequence continues at coordinate 41,071,546 of NC_092576.1, forward strand.
TATATGTATATGTGTCGGGGGGGGGGGGGTCGGGTGTCGGAAAGAGGATTCAAGAAAGTATATAATATACAGGCTTCTATAATAGTGCAGTTCCTAAAGGGTCTACTCGTTTGTATTGGGTTTTAATTCCTTCTAAATTGCTTAATTTTCAAAGGGTTTCTGTGAAGACTACTATATTTCAGTCATACTTTCCCAAGCGTGGGCACAATTCCCCTAAGCGTGGGCACAATAAAGTTACTGTCACACATGCATGTTAACCAATATGTATATGGGTATATATGTATATGTGTCAGGGGGGGGGGGTCGGGTGTCGGAAAGAGGATACTAACATAAAGGCTTCTTTAATAGTGCAAAGCGTGGGCACAATAAAGTTACTGTCACACATGCATGTTAACCAATATGTATATGTGTATATATGTATATGTGTCGGGGGGGGGGGGGATGTCGGGTGTCGGAAAGAGGATTCAAGAAAGTATGTAATATATTGGCTTCTTTAATAGTGCAGTTCCTAAAGGGTCTACTCGTTTGTATTGGGTTTTAATTCCTTCTAAATTGCTTAATTTTCAAACGGTTTCTGTGAAGACTACTATATTTCAGTCATACTTTCCCAAGCGTGGGCACAATTCTCCTAAGCGTGGGCACAATAAAGTTACTGTCACACATGCATGTTAACCAATATGTATATGGGTATATATTATGTATATGTGTCGGGGGGGGGGGTCGGGTGTCGGAAAGAGGATTCTAACATAAAGGCTTCTTTAATAGTGCAAAGCGTGTGCACAATAAAGTTACTGTCACGCATGCATGTTAACCAATATGTATATGTGTAGTGTATGCGGCTGCGTACATTATACATATGTTGTCTATGTATATATGTTAATCGTACATTATGTCTCTATCTGAGACTGTATCTGTGGACTGTATTGGCCGCAAATTAAGCAACTTGCAATAATTGCTAGGAATGTTCAAAAAAATACTTTCCTTGGAGGTCTTCGCTCTCCAAATTGTTCTCAAACATTCTTAATGAACACAAAAGATGACTGAATGTCTAGTGAGGTAATTTTTCTTCCAAGGAGGTAATATAACCGTTTAAGAATATTGACCAGGGGTGAGGTGACCATTTTTGAATATATGGCATATATGGGCCAATACAGCATACTTTAATCCTTCTACATAACCTATATTAGTTGCATATAACAAGTTTGAACCTAACTGGACACCCAAACTTCTCCCGTAGCAACGTAAACACCTTAGAAAATTAAACAGGTGAGGGGGGGGGGGTCGGAGTGTTTGAAAGAGAATATAAGAAAGTATATGATGTATAGGCTTTTGTATCACTTGCATTTTTTTCATGGGGCCTTCTCGTTTGTACATGGTGTAATGCCTTCAATATTGTTAAATTTAAGAACAGGTTTTATGACAACTAGCCAAATATATTTCAATCATACTTTCCTCGTAAAACGTGTTTGGTAAAGTATGTTCTTTACTTTGAATCTTTTACTTGCAATTGTTTAGATTTTACACCCCAATACAAAACCAGTATATCCCGCTCCAAAGGTTTGCTGTTTTGGCCCCTAATATGCCAGGTATTCAAATATGGTCACCTTTGATACAAAAAAAAAATTGTATTTGTATTACCACCCTTGAGGAAATTAACATTCAGTCATTTTATGTCTTTAATTTAGAAAGTATGAGAACAATTTGGAAAGTAAAGACCTCCTGGAAGGTAATTTTTGTAAACTTCTGGCAGTTATATATAGCGTGCTATAATTTGTGGCATATGCAGACTACCTTTCATCCATTTAGCCACCGACAAATTGCTCAACGGGCAAGTATTAGCTTTGAAGTTATGTTTTCAGGATCACCGCCCTATAAGTGTGTTATACATGTGCACATAATGGTAGCAGTGTTATACATATGAGCTGTTAATGTTACCCTAAAACTGTGGATTTCTAGGCATTAACCCATCATTTCATGCTCACGACCCGAACTATAGCCAGATTGTTTAACAGGTGAGTTACAACTCCCTGATTTAACTAGTAATTAGCTAGGAAGCACATTAACGCAGGAGGATCGCCATCCTTTTGGAAAATTTCCAGTTCATATACTCCCTTAATGGGGTATAAGAGAATGTATAGCAAACGCTGATACGTGTGCGAAAATTATCAAAGGAGAAAACAACCTCCCCGTGTGAAAAGAAAACAAAGAACAATAAGAAAGCAGACGCTAATTCAGTAAGAGTATACTATTACTTTCAAACGTATATAGTATCAGCAGGGAGTTGTTATGCAACTCCCTGGTATTAGTCAGCCATACATTTCGTACGCTATTCGCGGTCGCATTATTAACCCTACTGTTGTCATGTTAGCAGCTTCGACCGCGTTTGAAAACAAGCGCGTTTTTTCATGCTGGTTTTGCTGTCGTTTGATTGGAGGATGAACAGCGACTGATCAGGGAGGTCTAAAATATCACCTCCCTGATCAACAGATGAGGGTTGTTCATTGCGGTTTCACAAATTCTCTACAATAAACCAATTTGATGCACTGTTCTGTTTGATACAGTATAAGGCAGGCCGTATCGTGTATTTTCATTGTTGTATCTGCATATGCATCAAGAAGCAGATAAACCAAACACGTACCATACTAATCGGACATAAATAATAATAATAAATAATAAAAAACGTCAGGCCAACTTACTTTAACACATAAATAATTATACATAAAAAAGTTAGACAGACAGATGAGGAGACCCGTGTATGTGTCTTTTCATCTGTTTTCTCATGATTCCAGCGCTAGTGATTAGAATATCGATCAGCCATGCCAAAGCGCCAAACTTAATTCTTTGTGAGGGCGAGCTGTTTGTTGAGGTATTATGATCGAGGGCCCGCAACGTGAATTACGTAACTTACCAAAATGAGCAACCACGAGGAAATTTGCTGATACTCTCATAGAATTAGCTTGAGGAGTTTTGTTGGTTTGACGGCTGCATATATATATATATATATATATATATATATATATATATATATATAATAACTGAACAAAGTATGAGAAATACATTGTGAGGTACATATGGTTGTATGTATGTGCAAGCCATGCACATTCACGTTGAAAGATATATGCTGTATTAGAACAATGTCAGATATTCAAATATGGTCATCTTTGGTCAAATCCTTTAACTTTTTTATATTACCACGTGCACGTGCACCCTGAAGGAAATTTACCTCACTGGACATTCAGTCATCTTGTATGTCCATTTACTAGAATTTCAAGAGAACATTTTGGAAGAGTTAAAACCTCTCTTTTTGAAAACTTCTAGCAAGTACTTTAGCATGCTATAATTACAGACGAACATATAATGAACCGAATAGGCAGATGATTGTCTCGGTAAAAATTACCCCTGGGTATAAATTAAATGTGACGTATATGGGCGTTGTAATCATACCGTAATCACGTTCTGTGTATTTTTTGAAATTTCCGACGCTTAAGTTAATATTAATCATCTCTTAAATTCCGAATTTTTATTGAGTCAACGTAAGCGAAGTTTATGTAATCATGCTGTACTGACACTCGTGGTATGTGTATGCTCTGCGCTCGACGCGTAAGTGAATCGTAATCTTCCCGTAAATTCCAAATTCAGTGGAGAATACATTCAACGTAAACGCAATGCGTAAGTTGGTGTAATCATGCTGTAATCCCGTGGTGTGCATGCTTCGGAATTTCCGACGTGAATATCCTAAACATGCCGTACTGTGCCTGTTTCAGGTGAACGAAAATAACTTAAACTTGACGTTTAAGGATTTCGTAATCAATACGTAAACGCTGAAATGGACGTATTTGGGTATTTGTAAGTTAATTGTAAATATACAGTACATTTTTAACTGCACTCGTTTCAGCCAACGTAAATGTTGAAATTTTGTTCATGAGATGCAGTCACAGGGTAATATCATTATCGGAAAGATTGACATGAGAATTGTGTCCAGTGTTTTATTTCATGGAACAATCACCGTTAACGTCATGCTTAAGTTTGGCGTAAGTTTGTTGTAAACGCGTTGTGTCTATGCTCCGAGTTTCCGATGTGTAAGATAATCGTAATCCTGTCGTAAATTTCTTCGTGGCGAGATTAAGGTCAACGTAAACGTGGAGAAGAAATAAGTTTTAATAAATACGAAAGTAATTATTAACTTCCGATATGTAAGTTGTCATAAACGTAACGGAAATCTGTTGTTCCGTGTTTACAATGTTTACGGATGCGTAATCACATCGTAAACGAAATGTACGGGTTTCCGATGTTTAAGGTGACCGTAAGCAAGACGTAAACATCCAAGGACTGTGCTTACGATAACTTAAATGCGTGTCTTTTTCCCGTGATTTAAAAAAAAGCGCAACAGATGTTTCCGAAATCATGCGGAAAACCGTTATGTAGAACAATATCAATTTTTAGAGACATTTATTCCTCATACAGTGTCGTATATAGCTTCACCATAGAAAGGGTGGGCTGTTGAATTAGAACACACCTACTCAAAACTATGACTTTCTGGCAGGCGCGTAGCGAGGAATTTGCTAAGGGAGGGGCGAACCTGTAGGCAAACTATTAGAGCAGTAGATTCTGCACCGGAAACTATCTAAGCGTAGCGCCACCATGAGTTGGCGCGAAGCGTAGAAGAACATTTTGGCCGAAAATGCCTCCCAGATCGCTGGAAATAGCACTTCCCAGGCCTTGTAAGGTGCATCTAAGCATTTTCTATTTTGAAATTACTATCGATATCATTAAAACATACGAACAAATTTGTTCAAGGGGGGGGGGGGGTCGGTTGCCCCTTTGCCCCCCTTTCGCTACGCGAGCGCCTTTTCAGGGGAAATCCCGACGCGCGTCCGTAATTACACTTATCGCAAACGTCTTTGTACGACGGTCTTGTTGGGATGTCTATATATCCAGGGTCTCTGATAGATTCATCATCAAACGCTTTGTCTGGAAAAATTATATAAGTTAATTAATAATGATGAAACGATTACTAAAATAAGTTTGTCATCTAAAACGAGGTAAATCTTGTTGCTACGCACATATTTTTCCGATCTGAGATAATATCGAACTAAGTCACTAGTTCTAACATTTCGCAGAGTGTAATGAGTGGCTTTCAAATGATTTCAAAAGTGAGAGAGGGAAGAAGAGGGGGGGGGGGGTGGCGGGGCGTGGGCGGGGAGTCATATTACCAGCAAAAACCAACTGGAAATGACAGAGGCGAATTAGGGACTATATAAAGGAGGGCGCTGCTGTGGTGGTCACCGACTTTCCACGTATGAGGGATCTGGGGTCCTCCACCACCCCCATGCCCACAAACAGAGAAATCAAAATGTACTCTCTGAAAGGAATTATTCATATCATTAGGTCTTTCTAAGTAGGTCTGAACGGAAAGTTGAGCTCATAAATAATATTTAATTTAAAATTTCTCTGACTGATGGGATCTTGAACCTTTATGGGAGCCCAGAGGCGATTATAGGAGTTTATAGTAGAGGGCCAGGTACTGTCATGGGGTCACTGAAGCCGTTCCCTATGTAGGGGAATTTTGGATTCTTCCGCAGGAAAAAAAACACGACAGATTAGACGTCAATTGGTGCATTCTGAAGCATATTTAGACCATCCATTAGGTATATATATGTGTACGGGTTAATTCGAGCTTGAATGCAAGCGAGCGGTTGGACCAATGACCGTTTCCATGTAGGGGCAGGATGAGCATTGGCTAAAGTCGATTCAATTTGTCATTGTCTTGGATTATGGTTGTTGCATAGCTATGCATGACAAAGTAACAATGTTTGGCAATGTTCATACCTCCATGGTATATGCATCACGTGCCCATTTACTCTTGCTCTACCTGCTGTGTGAGTTGTAGTATACCACCCTCTTTATTCTCAATTCGCGTCGCGAAGATGAACGAAGCTGTTGCTACAGGATATTATAGCGCGAAGACATTGTGACGTCATGTTATTGACTTTGCGCAGTTTTAATAGTCACTTATCTTTGCTTATCTTTGGGTTTATGCCACTTTGTAAAATTGAGGTACTGATTGTGGTGGTGTGTTTGTTTGTATTGCGAGAGATTATGGACTATGCCCCCTAACTGTATCGTGTAACCCTTTATTACAACAGTTGGTTGTATTCGCGTTGTATTAGGTTGTATTTGTTAACGCCAGTGCATTCCAATTATAAGAGCCCGAGTTCGAGTCACTCCGAGATTAATGTATGTCGTCCAGTTACACAGTTGTTGACAATTGACAATTGACAATTCATAATCATGGACGTTAAATATGAATCTAAGAGACTGACTTCGGTCAGCTTGCGGCTTTGATAAGCCAGTGATGGCTGCTTCGCGAGTTCCTGCGTGCAGGAGGATCTAAAATACATACATACATACGTAAAGTTGCAGCATAATCTTCATCGTCACATAACACGCTGTTAAAGAGAAACTTTATTCTGTTATAATATTATCACAGTAAAATCTGGATAACGTCTGTTATCATACAAAGCAAGTATCAACACGTACACTACTACCTGACCCAATCATCAGTTTCAGACATGCGTTCGCTGTAGGCTAATTTACATATACACAAATGTTTTATCACATAAATAAATACTGGTTAACTATACTGGTAAGCAAATTTCACCTCTACTTTGCACGACAAGAAAGCCTTTATATACTTCAAGGAAGTTTGGTCAAATGAGAAATGCTCTGAAGAACACTGGAATACCATGAAAGGTAAAGGGCGACCTCTATTGTAGGCCGCACATTATATGAAACAGTACAGTAACCTTCCAAGGTATACACTTCTCATATAAAGCTTTAATGTTTTTGGTCAACGGAAGAACTGTGACTCAAATGTAAAGCGCCACCAATCCATGCTACCGAGAGGTATCTATTATTTATGTACTACTTTGCGAGGAAACTGCCGTCTGTCATTTTGTTTTCCGCTTGATTTCCTTTCAATTCAGTTCATGTTAAAGCGTGTTATGTTGACTTCGATTGATTGGTTAATTTAGTATTTTATTACTGAAAAAAGCCCAGCACAATGAGTACCTTAGCTTTTATTGAACACCTTATACCATAACGCAAGGTTTCCCTAACTTTATCCCCCCCCCCCACGAACCCCCTGTGGATGTCAGAGTTGTCCACGAACCTCCAACTTTTCGAGACACGATCTGAGTCATTATTATACTATATATAATATGCATAACAGTGCTTTGTAAAAGATCAAGTTCATAGTGTAATAATGTAATGAAACATGCACGATACGGCAACATATGCGTATGGAACGCGAAAAGAGTTGTCGATAGATACGACTTTTGTTCATTACTAAATTATATGATATTTCAGATATTAGTTCAACAAAAAGGACTTTAGTTTGACTTTCAGAAACGTCTCACGAATCCCCTGGGATAAACACGCACCTCCGGGGATTCATGCACCCCAGTTAGGGAACCCCTACCCTAACGCATGTCTCTGTGCTTTATAGTTGGAAGTTGTATGTTATTCAATTTGTCTTACTCATGATGCCTGGCCTACATTTGTAGCGAAAAGTCTAATGTTCAGAAATAACCAATAGATAATCATCGGAAATTCCGAGTCAGATTTCAACTATTCATTTCCTTAGAGATAAAGTACGAATTAATAATAACAGCAATTTCTAGTTTTTCTTTAATTCTGTAGGTTATCAGCTACCGTAGAATAACGGTTTCACTCTCTTTTATCAAACAATACAATTTTAGAAGTGCATTGTCACACCGTGGGACTTTATGGTGATCTATATCATATTTCAAGATCATAAAAACTTTCTTTACTTCATAACTTGGATTTTATTTCTGTTTCGATAACTTTGTTTTAATTCTAACAAAACGTATCCTTTCAAATCAAACCAAACCTTTTCTTTATTGACTGTTATAAATACTTCGACGAATAATCGAACTCAAATAGACAATAAATATTTTAGTTTTGATTATGAATGCTATCAAGGAAGGGCTGATTTCTAGGAATAATTCCTTTCGTTTTCGATAAGAATCGCAGCATATGTCAGTTGTATTGTTTTCAGCAAATTGATAATATAAATTTAAAAGGCACTATATAGTCGGTTAGTGTGGGGAGATTATGATTATACAAAAGTTCTCATTGATGCTCAATGTATATATCATCTTTTCCGGCCCGGGAATAAGGGTACTACGAACATATAGGCCCCGCGTTTGCTTCGCGGTTCATCCCAGCCTATTGTGCTTGTCTCTACTCTCCACTGATATGTCTTTTTTATGTTTAGTGAAATGTAACTATTTAATATGTATTCGGTTTGTTTTCCCTTCAATTATCCACAATTTCAGCTTCCTGGATATTTGGCACCCCTACCCGCCCCAACAAATATTGAGTGCTGTGGAATAAGAAGTAGTTCTTTCTCTACAAACGTGGGACCAGATTTTGAAAAAGAAGAGGGTGTGTCCCTCTAGTTGTTGAAACCGCCGTCTATATGTAGAAGTTCTGGAGTTTATAACGTTTTAGTGATGAAATGGTATAGGCCTATACTGAGGAATGTGTATTTCATAAAGTAAGCCCGTCTACACGTAAGATTGTTCTCATAACCACTTTGAATATTTTTGTGAGGAAAAGGAAGGGGTGTACACTCTTCACACCCTGCTATAATCGCTTGCTTTATATTTCATACCTGACTGGTGAATGTATTCAGCTCGCTAGTATTGTCCAGACTTTGGCCCTTCAGTTGGCTGTGGAAAAACGGACCTGGAACACTCTCCGTTAGGTCCAAATTTATTTAATTTGGGTAACATTAGGCGAAAAAATGCTAAACCTTCCAGGGTTTCCCACCTGGACCCCTCAAGGGCTTTTAAATGCATTCCAAATAATGAAATTGGAATTTCTAGGGTATATTCCATTGATTAAGTTAATATATTATGATATCTCCAAATCCAACAACTTCCGGGGATTTTCCGTCCGTACTTCCCAATTGAATTTTTCTCTCTCGTATGTAACCCTTTAAATTCATACGAGAGAACATAGAATATCTGAATACCTTGAGCTTCATGTGAGCCGCCTGGACGCCCATTAGGTCGTTTAGATACATTTCAGAGAAATGTAGGCCTACTTTTAATTCATCATTCTGACATCATTTTGCTCTCTAAAATCGCTACAAAGGCGAACATTGTACACACACTGCTCGTAGCTTTTAAAAAAGAAGTAGCCTGTATAAAGTAGATGTTAAACACAGTGACGTCACCCGGAACTTCAAAGTGGTGGAACCGAGTAGGGCACAAGTAAGAAAGAGAGGGGAGAGGGGATTTGAATGTGCGAAACCGCACCTGTATAGAGTGCACGCCACGGGAAAACTTAGGGAATAGGGAACACTTCCTAACTTGCGTCCGACTTGTGACTATAGATGAGTAGCGTTTCGAAAAAGACCAAAACAGCAACTTGATTTATGATTGTAACTTCATACTATTATTGGCTGGGAATGCATGAAACCCAGAAGCTGCAGCACTTTTCGGTAGATCTTGTTCGCCTTTATAGCGATTTTAGAGAGCAAAATGATATGTCATAAGGATATTTAATACAAACATATACACAACAAATATTCATGCAATTCACAGCTCTGTTTGAAATATATCATTCAGCTCAAGCTAGTACGTTGAACAAGCATTTTTTTTTTATATGAGAAGTGAACTTTCATTTATCCGTTCTAATACAATATAGGCTTATGTTTGATACGGCGCTACAATGCTGTATGTATCCTTACTAATTCTTTGTCGAAGAAAAAACAAGGGAGGGAGAGTGGGGGTCTCTGAACCGTTCGTTCAAGTGTTTACTTTTCGATAGGTACCCGTTATTGAATCTGATAACAATCAACTCGAGTTAGACTTATTAACTTGACCTTTGAATTGCGGCTATAAATGCATTACTTATTTAGTGCCGATGTCTTTAGGTGACAGATTTTTTTTTCTGATATGAAAATTGTTCGTGTCATTTTGGCAAACAGAAAAGCACGGGATTTTCTTATGATAGTCACGGGATTTAAAAGCGGAATCTAACAGTACTTCTACAGCATAAACGTTCCACAGTAATGTAAATGTTATGTATGGTAATATAATGTTGAGTCAAGTATCGAACACAAAGCTATATACGGGTGTGGGCTTGGTATGACGCCTGTCTAGCTTGTATCATATCATGTAATGTGGCGAATAAAGGTAGAGACGGTTTCATCGTTGCCCATGTGGAACTTTTTTTGGGTAGGCTATGTTGGAAGCCCAAGTAAAAGAAGTTCCACTCAGATAAGCGATGAAAAATTTCTGGTAATTTAAGATGATATATTCGCTCCGTGACAATTATAAGTTCAATCAAACGCTGTAAAATTAATTAAAGATATCGTTTGCAAACAGATAGATATAAATAATAAATATAATAAAAATGTAATAAATATTAAATTGCCTGTGTAAAAACTGCTCAGAAGTTGCGGTTTTCTTGGGGTCACATGTGATAGGGCATCTGGTCCATGATTGGTTTAATATAAGCTACTTTGGAAGATCATTAATATTCATCAATCTACCACCGTATGAAGCAATCATTAGTAAGAAAGAAAGCAACACCTGGTCCTTTTTTTGGTATGTCTCTTTTTGTCTGAAAATACGGGCTAATAAACTAGACGTCTAGACGAAAATGGGCCGAACAATTTCTTTATTCGGGAACCGTGGGAACTAACGAGGGGGGGAAACTTGAAGGTCAAAAGTGCAAAGGCTTAAAGACCTTGTATGAGTTTGAAAGGAACTTAAAGGATGAATAATATCACTTCACGACAATATGTCGACAGCAAGGGCGTAGGAACCGGGGGGGGGGCTGGGGGCGCCAGCCCCCCGGTGAAAAATGTGGAGGGGCGGAAGTATCATTCCGCCCCCCCGCTTCGCAAGTCAGAAAACCCCTTTTTCATTTCCAAATGAGAAAAAAAATCTCATTTGGAGCACCAAATTGCATCTAAGGCCAGGTGAAAATGCAAAATTATATACAAAATGGAGTGGGTGGGTTGAAGTGTGCTATATTGCACCAAATTGCATCTGAGGCCACCTGGAAATGCAAAAAAAACACCCCCTCCCCTTAGACCCCTCCCCCAGGCCCGCCATCAGTCTTCAGCCCCCCACTCAAAAGTACCTTCCTACGCCACTGGTCGACAGTACTGCAAAATGGTGCAGGAGCGAATCATGAGAAACTATTTGTAAAGAGTTTAGCAATAACTCGCTGTATATCATACAAGAATATAAAAATACAAGAGTCAAACCGGCTTCATTCCCAAACTATATATCAAAAAAAAAAGAAGTCCAAAACGAAAACAACTTCCAACTGTTGGCGAAAGTTCAGTCATTATGTAATGTGCCAAACACTGGCGTACATGCAGGGGCGTAAACATCCGGGAAAGGGTGGAGGACAGGGGACATGCCCTTTCTCCCAATTCAGTTAGCATTCTTATCCTATTCCGCTTGCCAACCTCACACACCATACAGGAAAAATAAAATATGTGCGGGACAGGAGGGAAAGAAATGGAGTGGGGGTATTGAGGCTGTTACGGTTGGGACCTCATGCCCATTTATTGTTCTCATCCACCCGTTGGAAGGGGGTGGGGAGGGGGTTCATCAACTTCTGAAGTAGTATAAGGTGTCTGGTAATGCTCCTACCCTAATTCCAAGTAGTGATAACTTATGCTGAGACGGTGAATCATTTGAGATAGCTAAAAGAGAACCATGAAATATAATGATCAAATTTTATATTTTTATTCCTGATAATCCTTGAATTATATTTGAGAATATACAAGACGATTAAATGATACACATGAAACGTCGTAAATGCACGGCTAAATAGTGTTATTTAATCTGTTGGAGACCCTATACAGAAATATGATGGTACTTCTGGTTAAGAGAACCTAGTACCTCTGCCCACGTCTTTCTTTCCCTTTTCCAACTTTCCATGCTTCTTTCGAAACTGAGAAGCCTGAAATGACTCCTGATTTCTATCTAATTGCTACCTATCAAATAAAAGCTGTTAAATGAAAACTTATGTGAATATTAAAGATGCGTTGAAGAACCGAGATTGTAAAGTTTACTAGAAATATAACAATTTAATAGTTACAAAATATCAACACAAACACAGATATATAAAAAATAATATAATTTAATTTCTACTTTATACTTTAGTAGTATCAGTTCATTTGGCCAGAATCATCTCTTAGTTCTTGTATTCTTGTGGCTGAAGTTGAATTATTAATAAAATATGTACAAATGTTTCATTTCTTTAAGTTAAAATAATAACCTCATAACATATTTTATGCCGGATATATGAGTTGGTTTCGACTAGTTATATTTGCAATACTAGAATGATTAACTTCGTCAGCAATTGAAATAAAAATGTGATAAAATGTAAAGTATGTGTACACAGAGGCTGGTTTCTACCAATAATTGAAAAGTATAATGATAGTAAAATATCACATATCACGATATATAAAAAAGTAGCTTCCAGCATGGAGCAACAATTCCCTCCATGGAGTAAAATAGGGTATAAATCCAGTAAAATTTGAGAACATACTACGAAAGAAAATTAATTCAGTTACTGAAAAGATATTGAGATGGCGATTTAAAACTAACAGTGCAGAAAAATTCTCTTCTAAGATAAGTGTTACAGTGGTATCGGAATATCTGTTTAAAGTAAATATTGTTCATACATTAATAGTCACGTGATTCTTCGAAAAAGGCTATCACTATCAGTGTTATTGTACTTGATTTTTTTCTGAGCTTGTTTGGTTAATGAAAGGTTATCACCATTTGGATGTTTATGACCATATCCTTTTAAAAAAAGAGATCTAATAATAATATAGGTCAATACAATCAGGAGCACAAAATAATAGTTTGATTATGCTTTCTTATGCCGGTTAGAAACCAATTGGTTTGTATATTCAATACTCCGATTGTGAAGCAACACCATCTAATACGTAAAAGCGAACATATAGACATACATAACTGTTACATATTCATGTCTTGACGCGTATCTTTGTTAGAGTGTTTCCTCCAAAACAATCCTCGATGCTGGAGCTTATATTGCAAAAGTCAATTCATTTCGGAAGGTCATCGATATTATTCATGCATCTTCAAACAGGTCGTACAAAGTGCTGTTCTTTTCCAATTATGATGATGCTATTTTTTCATCGTTTATCGCGTATTTCTTTGCTTTTGCAGAATCATTTATCGCATATGTCATGCTAGAAACTTAATACAGAATAATTTGGCGTTTGGTAAGATCAGTGTGTGTATAGCAATCGATTGTAATTGCACGCCGATACAGGGTTAAAAAAAGGGATCGGTAAGGCCCTGACGACATTGAAGTCAATAACAATGTAAGGGATTGGACGAACCTCTTCCAGAAGAAATATAGATGTGAAATTTTGCATTCTGGATAATGAGTAGGCTATAAAATACCGGAACGGTTGAGTTCTTTACACATCGATGTGCTAACAATAATAGTTTTGATTTTTCAGTGGGGTCGAAAAGGAGGGGGGGGGGGGTCGTTGTTGTAAGCTTTGGCCCCCAAGATCCGTTTCTGCAGGACATTAGACTTACGACTCGTTCCAAACGGTGACCTATAAAAAGGAGGAAAAAAAAAAATCAAGTTCCGTTACTGCTCGACTGATCGAGATATTTAGCTAAAGATAGGTTTGTCACATAATAAGTACAGTAAGTAGTCGTAGTAACAAACATTGAAAATGGACAAAGCATGTAATTAAAGGGAATTATGGTCTAACAAAATGAATGAAAACATGCGTGATGAATCTTTACGAACTTCAAAATACCATTGCTTTGCACCTAATTACAACTGCCTACATTAAACATATGATAACACGTGTCGATTAACCATTCATAATGATCATGAATGTAATAGTATGAACAATCCCACACCCTTCACCAGTAGAGTGTTTCTTGTATCAAAGAAGTATAACATTACCACTTTATCATATTCTTCTTTAGTAAGTTTGGACAAACTTTCGGTTTGCTGTGGTGAGAAAAGAAAATGAGCATTATTCCACTAGATCATGTGTTAAATATATCATCAACGACAGACTATCAACAGATATTAAAGTTATATGAAGAGTCATTCAGTACCAAATTATGCAACATTTACCTTAGGCAAATTACTGATAGCATCCCACCCCCCCCCCCCCCCAACTTCAGAACAAGTGGTCTTAGGAAATTCTTGAAGGAGAGACCTATTTCTCATATAGGGGTTGTGCATGGACACTTTAATAGGTTGAGAGGAGAGGTAGGGATATGGTGCCTTAGGTCGTTAGATTTGACACTAGAGTCATGCCATATAGGACCATTGAACATTTGGACAGAATCTAACATAGTCTTACCAGAATGCTTACTTGGTTAAGAAGTAAAATGCCCATATTGTTAAATATAGTGAGAATTTAGCGTGTAGTTTATGCGGTAGTTAAAATATTGTTTATGTTTCTTTTGCAACTGTCATTCACAGTTGAATATTCTGTAATGTTTACTTTCATCAAATGTATGGGCGACAAGGGGGGGGGGGGATTGATTGTATTTGTAATTTTTAAAGGAGGGCACGGCCCCTGGTTTCAATTGGTCCGTCATTATCTATTCGCAACATTGTATCAGCTTGTAAAAGCGACCACTATCACAAAATGAAAGTGTCTATTTTAGGAAAAGGAAAACTTAGCACATATACATGAGCAGTTCATACAAGTTAAAGTTAGCGTACCTGCCAAGTTCCAGAATCCATATCTAATGAGTAACAGTTGATTGAGGAGTACCAAATGACTGAAAAAGAAAGTGAAGACATGAGAATTAATGTGGATTATGCTTAACAATTCGATCATAATGTTCCATATGACGGTTCAATGCTATATAACATACCAAATGAGTTTGTTGTTGAGTATGATTATTCATATTCATATCAGTGATAGTATTGTAAGAATGTTTCACGCCAGCGGCGTAACGTGTGGTGATGATCATGGGAGAACCTTCAGGCCTCGCAACATAAAGGACCCCAAGATTATATAAACAATAAAAGGTACGCAGGTTATATATGTCATCTAAAAGATGTGGAAACCAAATCGTATTGCAATTGTACGGTAAGGTTAAGAAACAACATAATCTACAACAAATATGCCAATATCTCTCCTTGTTCCCTTTTTTTTTAATCTTCTATTGACTAATGCTATTCATATACATATAACTGGTTCATACTTTACTTATTAAATTATCCTCACTCAAAAAGGGCCCGTGATAAGATGAAAAAGCCCGAGTTTCAGCAAAGGGCAACTGTCTGCTATCGCTTTATCGGTCCCAGTTAATCCGTGGCCCACAGGCCCCGAGTTAATCGTTACCCCATACTAGGCAATATTACTAAAATTTACTAACAAGAAATACATTTAGACTGAAAGTTGGAAGACAATTGCCCAGTTAGAGAATTCTGTTTGACTTCAACATGTAAATGTCTTATAATAAACAAGAAATTCACATGTAATTAAAATACTGAGTTAAGATATTTCCAATTTGTACTTGGAAACTAATTGGGTTTAAAGTTGACATAACGATGCAGTTGGAAATGTCCAAAACATTATTATAAACATTTATAAATGCTGATCAGTTACAAATAAATCGAAATGCAAACGTTACCTTTGATGTCATTCAAGCCATTTGATTTTAAATGCATAAACGCAGATTTATCTTTAATCTTTAAAGGCATCAAGACAAATGCAAAACTGGAAGAAAGAAAAACGGAGCTTAAATAATAAATTATGTAATATGTCAGTCGGAAGACGTATGTATGATTAAACTGTTCAAATGCTCATTATTGGCATATGCACATATGTATTTTGCTAGTGTATTTCATTTAGTTTCCTGTTACCTGATGTAGTTAACGCGATATTGTACAAAACCAGAAAGCTGAATAGACAAACGAATTACCAAATGAAGTGAGTCTTAACTTGAATAAATCCTTCCTATGTTTTCAAGAAGTAAATATTTTGTTGACAGTTTGTCGTCAAAAGACTTTCTTGGGTATGCAGAAATCATTACCCCATTAGAGATTGTATGTGTCATTTTTTCTTCCTATGCAGCTGTTTCTTCTCATTCATCCCACCGGTTTGCTTCTGAAGTCAGTTTACGCAGTGAAGTTACTGTAGTGATTACTAAAACCATAATCACATCCCTTTAATATACAGTATTCAGTTACCAGTTGAAGTCGAAGTACCTGAGACACGTTCACGACTTTTCCAGATGAATCATGTATAACCTTGTTACGAAAATACTGACTTAAAAGTTACAGAACCTCCCTCTAACCTATCGTTTGCTCTCCTCTCCACTCGTAAATTAAATAATATTGTAATATATTGTAATATTGTAATCGAAAAAAATTTCACTCTGAGACAAAGTGTCATGTTGATCTGTATTATTTGATAGATGAGTTGCAAATTACCTGATTTCTTTTAAATTCCTACAACTTGAGGCGTATTTGAAAATGTCACTTAGAACTTCTTCACTAAGTTGAAATCCCTTTTGGTGGAACCACAGCTGGCTGACGTCAATCAGTGGTGGTAAACGAACGTCAGTATTCAGAACGATCTCATTCCGTTCGAGATCAACTGTCTTGAAACATTCATCGAGTGTAAACTTTTTAATTGTAATCTGCGAAAGAGAATGAAAGATAAATATACATGAATCAAAATTTGATTAATGATCCTAAACAATTTTAACATTTGTTCATCAGCTAAGGTATCCTCTCTGCATTTCATAAACCGGAAAATATGATTCCAAACTTTCTATCACAAAACGTCAAAACTGATTATGAGTATAATTACTAAGGTACTATGATATTTTACCTCTCTACTGACAGCTATTTTGAGTAGTTGTATCACTGATCTCTGTAGTATTCTGGTGTCGTGATGGCGAAGCTGTAGGCCTTCTTCTCCAGAACAAAGGTTCCGCACGTTGTCGATGATAGCATCTATGTTCCCACCTTGCTCAAGAATACATAAAATGGAAAAGGACTCCATCGCTTTCTGACTGACATCCAGATAATCTAAGATTTGTTTTGCAGCTTTTGGCTTGATACCGCATGCAAATCGGTAAACATACTGGAGATGAGAAGGCTCTAAATCTTCCAAAATCTGCCATTTTCCTTCTTCATCGTTTTTCCCTGGTGTAATCTTATCTAAAGCATCAGCTAGATGATGGGCGGCATACCATTCACAGAATAGACTGTGATAGAAACGAACGTGTGAAACGGTCTTCACATGGTCGGAAGCCTGGACCCACGGCTCATTCGACATTACGACACTTTTCTCTTCTCGTAATATTCCGATGCTTAAGTAATGTTCAAGGAATTCGTTTCCTAGCTTTTGTATAAGAATGTCTTTGCTAATATCGGGGTTATATGAGTGTCCGTTGAGATGATCAAAACAAAGTTTGTCCAACACTTCATGAAAATTCTCACTTAACAGTAACATATCAACGTTCTCATCTTTTAATTTTAGTTTCAAATGACTATGCAGACACGTGATCATGTAGCGGAAGAAACTGGTCACGGAAGTGCAGTTTCTCAGGGCATCACTCTCTAAACTAAGATGTGCATACATCACGAAGAAAAGAGGAACCACGCAGAGATCATTAAGAATTGGATTTGCTTCTAGCCATTCTTTAATTGTATTCTCCATGGATTTGTGGCCGTTGACGGTCACAGCTTTTTGCATGTACTTATCTTGTGCTTCGGTTTTGAAGCCTGTGAGCCTAATAACGTTCGTCCGGGGTGCGTAGTCCTTAGGACGTTGAAGCGACCTTGTTGTTAGAATTACTTTACATTCAGGCAGCATCTTGCCGTTGATGATATCATATACATCTGAGTTTTCTTTAGAGTCTCTTTCAGGATATTCATCGAATCCATCCAAAATTATCAAGACAGAGGAAGAGTTAGCTATAAAGTCTTTAATATCATTAACAGTAAATGACGAATTCTTCGGTAAGATGAACATTTTAATTGCTTCATAAATAGACTTTACTCCTTTCAGTTGTCTCAGGCGTATGAAGAGAAATATGTCGATGTCACTCATGAATGACCCTGGAACTTTGTTGCACCACTCATAAGCAAGTTGTAATGATAGGGTTGATTTACCATATCCTGGTTCTCCTTCAATAATCCAACGATTACCCATCATCTCAGGATGAGTAAAAATATTGTTGTAAGAATCTAAAGGTTCCCAAGGATTCTCTTTTTTCTTGTTTTTCGACTTGTATTCAATGCCACCTTCAACATACAGTTCATGCACTGTAAAATTTCCATGTAAGAAAGGGATTGGTTTGACTGCACTGTAAAGGTTTTCGTAGATAGACTTCAGTTGAGAGAGGAAGAGTGAATCTACATAGACACAACATAAACATGAAAAAGTTAACGTAAAACGGTTATTGTAAAATATTTCGAGTGTAAGTTCTGTTTTTTGAATATTTTGTTATATATCAGAAGCACGGCCAGTGTTCGTCAGAATGTATCAGCTTCCACGTGATCGTTACGTAGAAGAGTACTGGTTACCATGACAATAAGTCTCACACCTAAAAGTGTAATCAGCCACCCATGATCATATGTCAACACCATTTATACTGTTACAGCATTAGCCCAGATATAATCAATAATTAATTTTACCATTCCTCAATGGCTGACAAATTGGAGGGTCAGGCTCCATACAAGTACTACTGGAAATTCTATAGATGTTGACTTTTAATGACTTATCCACGTGGTGTTAACGCTAAGATAACTGATTGGTTAACTGCCAATTCTACCCTCGATATGTGTTTAAAATTGCTATTGTATCAGCTTTTAATATAGTGATATGAAGTTAAAGGAGAATATCATAAACATTAAAATACGAATTAAAATGTCGTATTAGAATGTAATAATTCAGACAACGGTACCTTGCCTGGTGACCAATGGGACGCGCTGTAGAAGAGGGAAAAACAAAGAATTAAAATGTACACATCTAGATAAATAGAACATGACCTTCTTATGAGGCATAGTTTCAGTTCACGTGTAGTCATTAAAATGTGCACGTCGAGATAAATAGTGATATGACCTTCCTTTGAGACATATCTTCAGTTCACGAGTTTTCATTGCATATTTTCTTAATGAAATGGCATAAAACTGTTGGCTTCGGTTAGTTGATTTCAATTATATCTCTTTAGATGTCATTACTTGCATTTTAGTTGGAAGTTACAAACCTCTTCATCTTTCTGTGGTAATTTCGATCGTTGTCTTCCCCCAAATACTGCAAAGAGGTGAAAAGAAGCACATCTTTGAGCTACTTATCGTATAATTTTTTTTCGCAGATAACAGTACATTTATCAGCTATTACTAGTATCTAGGCTACCAAGCAAAAAATAACTTAATCATGCTGTGTAAGTGTACGACGGGTACATGACGTCATTATTTGGTAAAATACCTGTGTAAAGAATTCCAGCAACGATTACCACAATGACAATGATCAAGATGACGACAACGACGATGATGACAGCTATGCTTGTAGAGGGCTGGGTGGTTTCAGCCGTAGTTTGCCCGGTAGGATCCGGCTTAACTGCAGACAAGATCAGCATGAAATACAATCAGTAAAGCTAAAATTATCTTAAAGCAAAGAGTCTGTCATACTCCCTAAAAAAACAAACAAACAAATCCTTTAAATCAGTTGGGACTACTCCTTAGGCCTGCAATAACATTTTACAGTTTATGGGACGTCAAGAGTTACTATGAAAAACTATCATTTAGTGGGTTATGGAACCCCACTTCCCGCTGGATATTGGGTCTTATGCATTTGAACAGCGAGCAGGCACTATTGTAAGTAATTTAATAAGTTCCGTGTTAACAATACACTGTACTACAATTGATCTGGGAAACCGTTACTGATGCCCATACTTAGAATCCATTTTGTTACTCTTTATGTAGAACCTACAATGTTATAAATAACACGTTTTTGATGTAAACAGAATACATAGATCATCTTTCACGTGAGTTCAACTTACTTAGTCCAGGAAATAACAAATCAATTTTCGAGGACAGGTTAAAATGTTTCGCATTAGATCCTATGACTCTGCATTCAACAGTTAGTTTCTTTTCAGCCGTTTCTTTCGTCGTGAAATGTGTAGTAAGAAATACGGTAAAGGTTTCGTCATTGGATGTAGTTTTCAGTTGCTGATCGTGAAGAGATATCATCTTTGTAGAATCTTCGTGGTACACCCTCCACTCTAATTCTACCTCTGGTCTTATGCCCCTCACACTGCATGTCAGGCTTCCTGTGTAACCCACATCCAGTACACAGTATTGCTTATGTGTGCATCCCTCGACAACAGGATACCCTGGGATGGGGATCACTAAATAATTGAGAATGAGCACAGATACAAGGTTGTTATGAAATTGAAGCTATAGTTTCGTTCATTACAATTAAAATAGATTCCACGAATGATTCAGTTAAAATATTACCCCTAATACATGATTATGTTCCCTGTGTACGGAACTCTCACTAATCTTTGAATTTGTAAACAATTTGACACTCTTCAGTAGCAGTTTGTAATATATTTTATCACATATTTTTATTCAGATATTTTCAGAAATGTATACTATTGAATGAAAAGAATGGAACACACCTTTGTCTAATAATATTTATAGTTTTAGTCGTATTATAAAGTGTGAACTCGTGTTAAGCCTGTTAGTATGCTGCCTAATGAATTACTAATATAGCATGTATGTGATAATATTTCATAAGAATTTCTAAGGAAATCAGCTGTTCAGACTCGAAGCATCATACATCATTAACAGAACAACGCCTGAACATACCGTACACCACAAGATTAACTGTGGTGGTTCCCTCTGTAGTACCGTCATTGTATGTACATCTGTATAAACCTTCATGATGTATGTCCACTTGATCTATGATTAAATTCCCCTCTTCGAGTTTATATTCATCTGATACAACGGATGTTTGACCATCACCAACAGCATCGATAAGGACAGTAGTATCAGTAGTAATAGCGTTGTCAGTCTGTGTGATCTTCTCCCAAACGAGTAACTGGTGATGTTCGGCATCACATGGAAGTCGAATCTTCTTATTTCGCTCAACTGCTACCTCTCTTGTTTCCAGCGATGGTGATTCTTTCTCTTGGTTATGAACTAGAACTAAAGATTCAGTTAGATCCAACAAGTTATATTGATCATCAGCTTTACATACTAGCAGTGCTAGATATGATGAGTGTATAAACGGATCATCCACAGATAGGGAGCTTGTCCATGAGTTCGCCAGACTTGAATAAGTCGTTTCGTTGTTTACCGCAATATCACCTCCTATGGTTCTAACTAACCAAGTTAACGCCATGCCAGGTCTAGCTTGTTGTATTCGACATACTATGGGTCTTTCGTGCTGCCATTGAATGTAGCAGACATCCCCAAAGGCGGCACAGTCGTCAATAACAGGGTGTGTAGGTTCCGGTCGAACTATAGGTTAGAGATGATTACACACATTTTAACTTCCCTAAAGACTTTAAATTATACTTATATAAACAATCTCGGTTATTATAATTGTATAATGTAAGTAAGAAATATATACAGGTATTATTCAATTGTTCTATGTTTAGATAAACTTATCATGTCTGGTAAAAGAATGACAATAAATAAAATTATCAATCTTGGTCCTGAATTATTTTTAACATATAGCGTCATAATATCAAACTTATTTAAGTCAGCTCTATTATATATTATTTTACCTTAGAACTTGTCATCCAAGAAAACAATATATACAGTGTGAAGTTTAATCTCAACTAAGGACTCAAAGACAGAGTGATGACCAATTATTAACATGTCCACACAAATGCCATTATTAAAAATGTTGTTGGGATAACCCCATAATAAATAGAATGTGTACTTACTAAAAGTAATAATATTTATTTCATATTCCCGAGGAAGGTCTTGTAGCGTTTCAAATTCAACCACCGAGAATTTAGCTTCGTGTTCCACCGATACGTTATTGATTACTAAAGATCCATCTGGATCGATGTTGAACTCCCCTGAAGTATATCCGGTACCGTCTACCCCATTGCTGCTGTAACTAATCGTTGGAAGTCCATCTTTTACATCTAAGTTAAAATACCAGTGGATGCTAGAGAAATCCTCACTGAAAGAACACACGATCTTCCCAGACTTCCCAATTTCGAGAACTTGTGGAGTTTTGCAAACATCTTCGTCAGCTTTATCATAAAATGCAAAGATCATAGTGTGAATTATTTTTCGAATTTAAAGTAAGTTTCTGCTCGGAACTTCCTTCACCGTATAGTCGTTTGCACATTTTGTGAATATTTATATTATTATGATATATGTTACTGAAAAAAGTGCTGTCGATGTAGCATATGAGACAGTGTCAACTTCTACCTTCGTATTGCCAAAAAGCAATTTACATTTTGGGGTATGTTTCACATGCTGCAGGTACTGTTACGATTTACAACAACAGAGTTTATGAAAAGGCAAGACACTAGAGAAGTTCTGATAAATGTATTTCCCATGTATTCGCCTATGTAGGTTATACAGTAGAAACAAAATGAAAATAAGAAATAAACGCGAATGCTGTGGGTAGAAATAACGTGGGATTAATAGTTACTCAACTCACCCAATGCAAAACTTGCAAAAATTATGAAAGCTACTGTAAGAATCGGTTGCTTTGCCATCACTTTATCGTAACGGTCTGCACGAGGAAAAAAAAATCAAAATTATCTTTACTGTATTGTATTGTGCTGTTGTGCTGTGTTATACATTTAGTTAAACTATACTACTGCAGAACGCTTTTGCAAGGTACAAGCTGATATATTATATTTACATATAACCAGCAAAGTCAACTTTCGTTTCACAAAACACGCGATGAATGCTTGAAAGAGATCAAAGTGCGACAATTTATACAATATGTACGTTATATATGCTGTGTCTGAAACTATATGACCGATATACCGAAATGCGCAGTGGCTCTCTGTAACGTTAATTTCACACAGGTGACAGGGGTAGTATTAACACTATTCAGTAAGAAATTTTACGCTACTGCATTTTAGTTATTTGCTGGGCTGTAGTCGATTCCACTAGAATCAAGTCCGTGTCCGAGTCTTTCAGGGCACCCAGTTGTTAGTCCAGGCTATGAATTATGCAATGTAATCTCATCTACCCGAGTTCCCTGCCTCTGCCCCCCCCCGTATCCCATGTAGTTACATATGTCCATAATATATCTATATATGCTCCTGTGATGTAATATATTTGAGCAGTTCAACTGGGGTAAGGTGTACACTCCGGTTAGCTGTACCATCAAAACACATGGAAAAGCTGCTTGGAAATACTTGTAATAGATCAAAGTGAGACAATGTATAAACACGTACGTTGTTTATGCTATTTTTGAAACTATATGACTGATATACCGAAATGCGCAGTGGCTCTCTGTAACGTTAATTTCACACAGGTGACAGGGCGTAGTATTAACACTATTCAGTAAGAAATTTTACGCTACTGCATTTTAGTTATTTGCTGGGCTGTAGTCGATTCCACTAGAATCAAGTCCGTGTCCGTATCCGAGTCTTTCAGGGCACCCAGTTGTTAGTCCAGGCTTTGAATTATGCAATGTAATCTCATCTACCCGAGTTCCCTGCCTCTGCCCCCCGTATCCCATGTAGTTACATATGTCCATAATATATCTATATATGCTCCTGTGATGTAATATATTTGAGGAGTTCAACTGGGGTAAGGTGTACACTCCGGTTAGCTGTACCATCAAAACACATGGAAAAGCTGCTTGGAAATAATAGATCAAAGTGAGACAATGTATAAAACACGTACGTTGTTTATGCTATGTTTGAAACTATATGACTGATATACCGAATTGAGCAGTGGCTCTCTGTATCGTTAATTTTACACAGGTGTCTGGGGTAGTTTTAACACTATTCAGTATGAAAAATTACGCTTCTGCATTTTAGTTATTTGCTGGGCTGTAGTATATTCCACTAGAATCAAGTCCGTGTCCTTGTCCGATTCTTTCCAGGGCACCCAGTTGTTAGTCCAGGCTTTGAATTATGCAATGTAATCTCATCTACCTGAGTTCCCTGCCTCTGCCTCCCCGTATCCCATGTGGTTACATATGTCCATGTTTTATCTATATATGCTCCTATTCTGTAATATATATATCGAGCAGTTCAACTGGAGTAAGGTGTACACTCCCCTTAGCTGTAACAGTAATACACAGGGAGACTCTGCATTTCAGGAACACCGATGATACATCGATTACACCAACCCACCCTGATTCAAACATAATGGTTGCCCCTCCCCTACGTGTTGTTAAAAATGATTGCTCCAGAACTGCAACACTGGTTGAGATTCGCTTGAGTCATTTAGTATTACCAACACGACCTGGGGAGTGTGGTAATGGGTAGGGTCGATGGGGTATACAGAAAGCGAAAATGGGGCCTAAATATATATGACTTTAGACAGAATCGATATTTTAACGTCTTCGAAGAAACAAAAATCTAGTGCAGTTTTAATGCCTGTTGCTCTTTATACTCTTTGTATCAGCATCTTCTTTCTACACCAAATATGTACGAACTTTGGGTGGATAGGCTACTTGGAAGAACCTATATGTTAACAAGACAGTAACGTGTGTTGTACACCCACTATTATGTATCGTAATTCATAATTCTCTCTCTCTCTCTGGTTTCAGCGTACTGTCATTCTCTGACGCAAATATAACCTTGTTCCATAATTGTTTTCCATAATGTTTTTGGCATTAACTTTTGATGAAAAGAATTAACGTCATTTGACGGTGAATGTTTATCAACCATGAGTCAACACCGGCCAAAATCACAGACGCCATGTTGTCTAGATTCATTTCGGTCACAATAGCATTATGCTTTATTCCTAGTCTTCATTAACTATACCTATTCAATATCTGTTTGATAGGGTACCTTAAAGCGAGTACTTACTATTAAATATGATCTCTTCTTCTCTTCTTCTGAGAAAATTACTTCGGATATTGGAGACTGGTTCACGACCTGTGCCTGTGGTATATTAACAAGTACCTCGTAATACTATAACTATATAAAAATCACTGCATTGTTCAGTTAAGGCAACCTAGCGCTCGATCACTGCAAATGCAACATGCATAATCATGAATGCCACGCGAAGGTCATGTTTACCAAAACCGTTAGTTCAAAATAATAAATAAAAAAATATAATGAAACACGGCACAGCCTGTAGGCTAAAGTCCATTTACTAATCTACGATTTTAGTTCTGCAACAAGTGTAGTAAGTGATTGATAAATCCTACAATGGTAATGGTTGCGTTCGTGGCGACGCTAACGGGAAGGGGCACAACCAATTATACTTCTGGAGATGGAAAGTGGAAGTGGGAAGTGGGGAAAGATTTCGTCAAGAAAAGCCCCCCCCCCATATGCAGATAGAATATTAAAAAAGATAATAATGAACAGTACATAAAGGTATACATGTAAATATGGGAAAACCTATACAGTCAAACAATTATACAACTTGGTGTGAATAGCTGAAACAACTTTGCTTCTTAACATGCTTCATTTTATGTAAATGTCCTTATAGATCCCTCCCATAGATGACTTTATATATTAGCCTCAATCCCACCCCCAACAACCAACCAACCAACCAACCACAATACAAAAGGTATGATCGCGCACTTGTTAAATGTGCATCAGTATCTCTAGTGAATATAATTTACAATATATTTCTGTAGTGTTAAAGTATTTGAAAAAGAATGTTACTTCGGTACATCTTTCAAAAGATTATTGCCTTATGGATGACAATGGACGTTTACGTGTCGTTTTCTTAAGGAAGGTTGGACTGAATTCCATAATAAGAGGATACTTGAGATAACTACACAGAAAGTCACTCATCTTAAAATCTCCCTGAAATGTTGTTTTAAACGCATAATTAACAAGGAGAGGTATGTGTGATGTCTCCATCGTATACGTACATTCACGAAAATGTAATTACACTTGCATTTTTAATGTATCTGTATCGCACTCCACCACAACGGTCATGGTACATGAAAGCACAATCTACTATATGTTAATTCATGAAAATTGCACAGAAAACCATTCAATTATAGGCAAATATACGAGGTTTGGAAATTAAGGTATCAATTTCTCCCTTGATTATTTTTTTTTGGACATAAAATGTTTTTTAATAGTCTTGTAACCTTTAGTAATTACCAAGGTAACTGAGAATTTGATGGTTTTTCTTCATAAAATTAACTTTGAAATGCAACGCTTTCCTTAATACCGCAAAAAAGTTCTGTATTTCGAATTTCCGGGCTTTATTATTTGAGGCAGGCAACTGGATGTACATTCGTTGAGAGCGTGGTGGCCAATTGGCTATGGCGTCGGAATCGTGATCCAAGGATTGCTGGTTCGATTCCTGCCTAGTTCATTACGTTGTGTCATTGGGCAAGATGCTATATCTCACTTGCCTTTCTCGACCCAGGGTTAAATGGGTACCCGTGAGGTAACTTGTCATTGGGCGCAGTATATAACTGTTGCCAACTGGAGGGATTGTCTCTGGGACAGGTTATCATTGAGCAGGGGTAATATAACGTCTGTAAGCGATGTGATATGGTTTACCATGAATAGCGTAGCTAAATGCCTAATATTATTATTATTATTCACAAATCTCCAAAAGAGGAATAACATATATTGTTGAAATGGTACATGTCTTGGTGTCGCCGACATCAAGTTATATCCAAATGCTAGTAACAACTTCAAGTGTATTCCAGAGGCGCAAAACCATAAACATCTCGCAACCAGAATGTACAAGCAAAAAATACATTCAGGTGTGGTACCGCCTATAAATATTCAAAAAAAGTATTCAACATTGCTTCAAAAGTAAAAACCATTCTGCATACTACAACACTCCATTTTACCAAATTTTCTCAAATATGAAGGGAAACGCCTTCCTTCGACAAACTCAACATTTTAGCCCCAGTAAAGTGGTTGCACTCTACACTGTTTTCACATACACAGAAGCATGAATACATACACTAAATTAGGTTCTTGAGAGTATGGTGTAAGATTTGACAAACTCTGTGCCTCGGAAACCGGATGCCTTCAGGAATATACCAGTCAATTTGTAAAATGTATCAGATATCATGTCTATGGCACTACTTCTATAATTATATAGTGGCGTTAGTGAATATAAACGTTCTGCCATTACAAAAAGTAACGTATGGTATTTCAGTGACATGCAGAGGTAGATGAAGGGTTGGGGGTGGGGGGGGGGTGTTGCCATGCAAAACTCTTTCTCTCAAAAACCAGTAGCGTGTCAGGAATATACCAGTCAAATTGTATTGTATTTCTACAGCATTACTTATATTATTATATAGAGGCATTGTAAGTGAATATACTAATTCTGGTAGTACAAAGATTAACGTATGGTATTGCAGTGATATGCGCAGGGAGTTGGATTGGGGAGCCAACACATTTCCTATTAGTGACATAATTTGAAATTCAGAAAACTATGTTATTCCCTTAAATAGCAGTATGTGCCATAAGAGATTGCATCCGATACTCGATATATTAACAATATATTTACTACAAATAATATAGTTCATATATTCATTTAATTGAATAACATATTTTATTGTGTTTTAATAATGATATCATTGTTCAGTCCTCTAATCGATCGCAGTTTTATTGCTGTTGTATTCCAGGTGTTAAAGGCATCCGTATGAATAATAATGAACTGAAAGTCGTAGTAAATTTCAATGGGGGTTTATCAAAACTTGCTCCTTCTAGTCGATCAACACCTTACGCGGAAGGAAACTGTTTGCTCTTCTATAATATCAAGATATAATGTTTCTTTCAAGCGAAATCAACCCTTCTGCTTCGTGAACTTTTAAAAGATGAGCTGTATATTTCATGGTTATCGTGTCTTGTATTTTTAGAAAAAGTAAACTTTTTTTTGCTATTATAATGTCTGCTGCAAAGGTTCTAATTTTCCTATTGTCAACGTTTGTCTTACATCATACATGGGCAAATTCCCGAATAGTGAAGACCTTTTCCGATTCTGTTTTACTTGAAACTTGTTGCGAGACAACGCAAACGATTAACTGGAAATTTAAAGAAAATTTTCTCTTTTTCAAATGGATTCCACTGGAGAATGTTATCAAAGACACTGTTTCGCTTGATGTTAATAGTTCACTATGTATAAGTAACGTATCTCTCTTACATGAAGGCGTCTATCAGTGTATGTGCAACGATATTTCTGTGAAAAATTACTCATTGGAAGTGGAAGGTTTGTTAGTGATTAGTATTTTGTTTCAAATATTTTTGAGTAACCTCCAATATGGTTTCTGTTTGCTCTACCGAGTTAACAGACAGTACTTGTACTGTGAATGTTATCGTAAGCAAGTAGTATGATTTTGAGCTTTCAATACATTTATTTAAGTCAAAACCAGTAACATTGTAAACATTCAAAAAGTAAAAATATAGATTAGACTTAATAGCAACCCAAAAGAGGCAGGTGAGTTTATAAGAATGAGCCATATCTTACACATGCACAAGAGATAAAATATCAATAAGGGGAAAACAAAAACAATTATTAATTGAATAAACATAATGTAAATATAAAGGCGAATAAGGAACATTCATAGTATTGATATCGAAATATCATTACATTAAAACATAGTAAAATGTTTGCATTATAGCGAAGAACTCGATCGTAGAAGTAGGGAAAAATTACAATTGCTGGTAATTACTTTTGATCTTTATTTTCCACCATAGCAATATTTGCAAGCGACAACAGACGTAATAAAAATATCACATTTTTAACAATTAGGGGTTAGTCATATATGTTTGTGAATAATTTGTTAACTTTTGGTTGTGAATTGGTTGGTTTGAACATATCTTAACCTGACTTGAGGATTGGTAGACGTAGTCTTATAATGCTCACCATTTCATATGAAACAGATTGAACCAGAAAAAAATGCATCAATATTTCTTATAAGAAAGCAAGAAATAAACAAACATATTGGAGAT
Organism: Apostichopus japonicus; assembly: GCF_037975245.1. Taxonomy (NCBI): domain Eukaryota; kingdom Metazoa; phylum Echinodermata; class Holothuroidea; order Aspidochirotida; family Stichopodidae; genus Apostichopus; species Apostichopus japonicus. The sequence continues at coordinate 41,100,696 of NC_092576.1, forward strand.
AGAAGAGTGTGTTTTTATTGGAAACTTATCTTTTCAAGAACTCATGTCATTATTGTATGTATATATTGAAAGTGTTAGTAAATAGTAAAATGTATATACTAGATTTTAAACAGCACCGCACGTTGCGACTTATCACATTTGCTGTACAAGTTGATGGTAAGATGCAGAGACTTGTCAGTAGGAACGTATTTCAATACACATTATAAACATCAATTTTGGCTGAATAGACACAATGATGGAGATAATAAAATTGGAGAAATTTTACATTCTTATAACTAATTTCTCCATTTCTGACTTATGTGTGCAGATATCAAGTAGGGAATGTGATGATAGTCTGGACTTGTAATAGGTCACGCTACAACTTCAGTCTGTGCAAGGTAAATAAATGATTGCAACATATCAGTCAATATAATGTTATCTTCAATGACCTTTTTAAGTATTCATTCAACGGACAATACGTATATATTTAATTACTCAATATCTTTCATGTTTCATTAATAATGTCCACTGCACAGACGTTAAAGGCATACAAGTAATGTAGTGTGTTTCACATTCATTCATAATGAAGTTAATATTTCTATGTTCCCCTAAACAAAATTATCCGTTTTTTTATTGAATTGTTTAAACTTACGTTTTGATTTTATTTTTGGAGTATGATTTTATTTTTTATTTTGCCTGTTGAGTGCAAATAATGTCAAAGGTTGGCAAAGGGAGGTGGGCGTGGGCAAATTCAATCCCCTCCTCTGATTAAGGTAGGAACATGAACCTTAATATAAGATCCAGGTGCAAATGAATGCGTTTATTAATATTCTATTGTGGAAGGTATTCTCACCGTTAAAAGTTAGTAAATCTAATGAAGCATTTGAAGGCATCATTAGGCCATGAATTAGGCCTATAAATAGCACTAAACACAACATATGTTAAACACTAAACCATTTTCATTTCTGGAATTCATTTTTACAGCCAAAATGTAGCAAATTGGACTCGAGTCATTTCATGATTTAAGTCAACATACGACGTTAACGAAGAAATTTTTGTAGAGTTACTATTTGGTAAAGTATGATACAGTGGAATTCAGGAGGCTGAAGGAAATCGACTACATCAGTGATGGGTGAAAGGTGAAACTCGCAAGAGTTCATATGGTATATAAATAATCATACATGTGCTTAAAAGAACTATTCCTTTGTAGTGCGGTTTATAAACCATGGGAAATGGGGACGGGAATGTGCAACCCAAAACACTGGATCAGCGCCGGGTATCATAACATATCATATATTAGCTGTCCATAAAAAAAACACCCACGCAGAACACCCAATTATGTTAATTTCTGTAATTTATACTACAAAAGGCAACTGCTAATTCATTTTGCGCCTGGCTCAAGACTACTCTTATTGCCAATCGGCTCCTCGCGAATTTTGCCACTCTCATGTGGATTTCTTATTCTGATTCTCATTGCACAGTTGGTTTGCCTAGTAGGAGTAGAATGATATCGCTATATATTTACCTATTGTGAATCACACGACCTAAACAAATTACACACCTGTGCGAAAAGCTAACAACAAGTGAATAAATGTTATTATGTGAATGTATGATCACAACTACCTGAAACCAAATCCAACCTCAAGGAATTATATAAGTAGCTTTTCGAGAAACTTTAGAACACATGACAATATGACTTCATTTATTTGAAATAATTAAATAATATTTCTATCTTGCTTGGATATTGTGAAACATTGTGGAAAATATATCTTTTAATTTTTTTTATAAAATAATTAAGATATATATCGCTTTAAACTACTTTATCTTTATTCCAAGTCTGTATGTAGAGTTCAAATAGCGTGATGTAAATCGCCTTAATCTAGTTTATCTTTATCACTGGGTGTTTGTTTATTGATGAACAATCAAGCCACTCCACATATCAGGTCACGTCAGCATGAACGATATACATGCTATATAGTCTCTACAGGCGATTGTACAGATATGATTAATAAATGCCCTTTGTACCTCAAGAGTATACTCCTTTCTGTTTCAGAAAGGGCCAACCAACCTAGTAGAATACGTCTGTTGTCGAATGAATACAGCTGTGATGGAAAAATCAGTTACAATCAAACTATATATTCTAATGTAAATAAGTACTATCGGTTTCGAAATAATGAAAAGCAATTATTAAGAATATTTTTCTAAGGTTTTTACATCTTTGTAGAGCACAGAGGTGTTTACTAAAAAATTGACCCTCCAAATTCCACTCACAGTTGAAACTAGTGTTTTATAAAGGGTGTTTCTGAGCTAGACAATTTCGAAATTTAATGTTTAGTTTCATTTAGAAAATATACTACTTAGTGACCAACAGGACAACAGTGAATAACATAAAGTGTAACTTCAGTACGTAGAAAAGTTAACAGAGAATACGTGTTTATCTTGTAAAACTATACCAATGCTGCATGTACATGAAGGAAGGTAGTAAGCATCAAAAGAGAGCCATATGCCCAACAAACACACATCTTTTACGGGTGCACTCCCCTTCCCCTGTCATACAACAGCCACTTAGTTCCTTGTGTCATAAGTGTTTGTGTCAGCTAATTTAAATTAAAAAGGAAATAATTTTTCGGTGTTAATCCGTGAAATGGAACGCAGATAGCGTTGGGCGTTGATCCAAGGACAATGTCATCCAAATTAACGTTTCATATACTTTAAAATTTTCAGCTTACTAAGTTAGTCGACATACACACTTTGCAAATTCACGACGACAGACACTTGTGTCATCATATTGCCCATATCAAACGTTCTAGAAAACGAAAATGGCAAGCCAAAGTTGATGATGAACCGAATTCCTTCATTCCTCGAAAACACGGAAGGCCGCAACCTATCGAAGAAGTCAATGACAATAATGTATTAGCTGATTTATACTCAGCTACAACTGTACTGAAGACAACAATAAATAGTTGCCTTCAGAGAATATGTTCATGTTGACCTAACATTTACAAAAATAAATAAAAAGAGAGAATATTCGCTGATAAAATCTCATAGGAAAGTCAAAGGGTCATTCCATACTTCATCTTGTTTACTTTAAATCTAACTTATGATAACATCCATTTTCGAGATGCAATAAGAAGGAGAAGACGAATTTACAGCAGTGAAATTTTAAAACTCCCGTTAATGTCAACTTATGTGACTCCACATAACCTTTGATCTGCACCATTGACAATTGATCTAACATACATGCATATACACATATGAATAGTACGTTTCTGATTTAACCAGAAGTAGCTGTATGAGCTTAGTTATCAGTTTATTGTACAAATGTAGCTCAATTTGAACTTACAATTACTCCGAAATAATCCCGAAAATCTAACGAAAAAAACACTTACCATTTTTTTGTATTCCTGTTCGGTCATGCGGGACGAACCGATGTTTTTCTGTGAAAAGCAAATATGCACACAATTTATATTACGATAATTCGAATAAGTAGCACGTCTGATTCTTATTGGAAGTATAACACGGATATTTGTGAATCAATTTAATCTTATAATCTTATTGTAATAAGAGCACTTTTACCTCATCGTATGTATGTAAATGTGTCATTCCCAATTCATAGAAACCACAAGAAGATTTGAGTGAGGTTAGTTTTGACTCCAAGGCTATCCAAAGTCCTTTAAGCCACTGAAATATCACTCTAAAGACAACAGCCAGAAGGTGGTTGAAATATGGTACATAAAGTATCATATCAGGTTTCAACTATTTACACTGATAGATAAAAATTAATAAATACAGCTTGTATCTATTCAGACTCTTACCACCCAATAGCCGGAGTTTAAATCTAGATCAAATCGTATTGACGACGGAAACCAACATACTGTAAGGAAAGCGAAAACAAAGACAAGCATGTTACAAGATTTAATCATCACATGTGCGTTTCCGAAATCATGTATCATTCTAAGCGTTAGGAAAAGCGCGTTGGAAATCTGCTTAAAGCAAGGTCTTCAGTTGGTTTTGATAAATGTCCTGTTTGTACTAAACTTAAATATCAAAAGAGCTCTGTAGATTACCAAGCAAAGCTTCAATCAAAATAGTCGAGTAAAGATAAAAGGAGAATTTGTTTTAACTTACTGTGTTTGCTATGCCACAACAAAAGGACGACAAAATGTTGAGGACTGAAGTTCTAAAATTAATTACTCAAAATTCCTTGATGTGGACACATCATGGCAAGTGACTAACTGTAATTAAATCTAATATCTACAAAATGATCAATGCTCGTAAAGTTGTCAAAGTTGATAACCGACCTCAAGAAGTTACTTTAACAAGAAAATCGGTTGGATGATCTGTTAATATGTTTCAAAGTAAATAGAGAATTCTATATTTAAGATATAGTAATAAATTTAATGGTATGAAATAGTTCAAATATCATTGAGTTAATCCATTATCAAGATCTCCAGAGAAACTTCTGTTATAAAGCAGTTCAAATGAGAAAGGAAATGTTTTTCAAGAAAGTGATAAGCCACTTGTCGTCAGTCGCGAGTACTCGTTTGCTCGTTACAATATATAAAAACCCCTAAATGATACAAAAGGATACAAAAATATGCCTTCTTATCAAATTGCGGTCCCCTAATTGGATAGTTGCAATTTGTTTGCACCTATTATTACTATGTTTCAAAATGGTAAAAATCATGCCTTTGACATTTTTGGCGCTCAGCTGTCTTAGAACAGGTTTTGCATCGACCTTGTAAGGTAATAAGCTGTAAAGGAATCTGAAATTAAGAAAACGGGATAACTTGGTTTTAGAAGTGTCACGATTTGAATTAATATCATCATGTCATTTACATAGGTGCAGGTGTCACAATTTTCCTTACAAAAATTCAAGGATATAAACTTTTCATTTAGAAAATTTTGTTTACAGACGACGTTAGTTGATATCATCCTATTGGTTACAAACCTATACCATAAACTCCTCAGTAATGTGTTATCTAAGTGAAATTTAAAGAATCCGATAGCATCTAGTCAATGGACAGATGACAGACGAAGTTCGTGGGAAATCTTTATCCTTCATGAATTGTTGACGCTTAAACTCAGTCTTAAACATATATAACTATAAACATGATTATTGCATTCTCTGAGTAAACAAATGTGTTATTTTCATGAATTGCTTACGCTAAAACTCAGTCTTAAACATATATAACTATAAACATGATTATTGCATTCTCTGAGTAAACAAATGTGTTATTTTCATGATATCAAATAATGTTGTAAAGCAAAATTAAATATTAAACATGTTAGCGTTACTGATATACTGTTTTCATACCTGCTTTCTTTAATATTCCTGCAATGAGAGATATATTTAAAGATGTCTTCCAGAATCTCGTGACTAAACTCCATTTCTTTGTGCTCGAAGGATAATTGGCTGACGTCACATAGTTCTGGCACGAATACTTCAGAGTTCAAAACGATCGCATTGTTTTCGGTGTCAACTCGTTTGAAAGATTCGATGAGAATAACTTTCGGAATTGTAATCTGTATAACAAGAAAAACAAAATCCTTTAAGATTGATTTTTATACACCTTACAAAATGAAAACACCGCGAAACTTTCTTGATAAATACGTACTAAAACACTTACGTTACTATTGTGCTTTACACAGATAGATACCGAATGATGGCTAAGTGAAGTATCTTAATATACCAAACAAATTATTTAAATGAGTGTTGTCTATGGCAAAATCATTGACAGTCTAATAATTTTGCATCATATTAAAGAATAAACGTCTTAAAAGAGTAATAATTAATCATATAAACTACAAAACTGTGGTTTTACCTGTCTACTTGCAGCTAGTTCCAGTATCGTGATGACCGATCTCTGAATTATTTTGTTGTCCTGATCTCTTATTTGCAGAGTTCCTGAGCAAACTTCTCGTAGGTTTTCTACAATTTTGTCAACATTTCCAACCTGTTCGAGAATGCATAGAATCGGAAGGGCTTCGATACCCTCCTGGCTTATCTTCAGATGGTCTAGAATATGTTTCGCTGCAGTTGGTTTAATACCGCATGCAAATCTAACAACGTACTGAAGCTGAATTGGATCCAAATCTTCCAGTATCTCTAACCCATCTTCTTCAAGTTCGTCGTCTAATGTAACTTTATCCAAGACACTAGCAAGGTGATGGGCTGCATACCACTCACAAAACAGGCTGTGATAAAAACTAATCTTTGAAACGATCTTTACGTGCTCTGAAGCTTCAATGCCTGGTTGATTGGACATCACAAGGGTTTCTTCTTCTCGTAATATCCCAATAGTTAAGTATTGGTCAAGGAAATCTTTTCCTAGCTTTTGAACTAAGTCTTCTTTGTCCATGTCAGGATTAAACGAATGACCGTTGAGCTTTGAAAAGCATAACTCGTCAAGCTGTTGATGATTGTTTTCATTTATCTCAAATTTCTCAACGTTCTCATCTTTGAACTTTGATTTCATGTGACTGTGAAGGCACGTGATCATATAACGAAAAAAGCTTGTCATTGAAGTACAGTTCTTAAAGGCGTCACTCTGTAAACTAAGATGAGCGTACATGACAAAAAATAGTGGAACCACGCAGAGCTCTTTAAGAACAGGATTTTCTTCTAGCCATTCCTTGATTGGATTTTCGAAGGACTTGTAGCCGTTGATCGTCACAACCTTTTGCAAATATTCTACCTGCGCTTCGGATTTGAATCCTGTGAGCCTAAGATGATTAGTCTGCGCTGCGTATTCCTTGGGAAGCCGTGACGATCTTGTTGTTAACAAAACTTTACAATCAGGGAACATTTTTCGTTGAAGAATATTGAATATGTCCGAGTTCTCCACCTCCTTTTCTGGGTATTCGTCAAAACCATCCAATATGATCATCAAAGAAGGACATTTATCGATGAAACTCTTAATTTCCTCGATAGTGAATTGAGAATTTGTGGGCAAAATAAACCTCTTGATTGCTTCATAGATTGATGAAACGCCTTTCAATTGTCTTAGTCTGATTAAAAGAAATATGTCTATGGAGCACAGAGATGATCCTGGAACTTCATGGCACCATTCATAAGCAAGTTGTAGAGCTAGAGTTGACTTACCGTACCCTGGTTCAGCCTCAATTATCCAGCGATTACCTCTCAGCTGTGGATGCGTGAACAAATTTTTATAGGAATCAAAGCGTTCCCATTTTTGCTTCATTGCTTGGCCCTTTAATAAGTATTCAATGCCACCTTCAACATACAATTCGTGCACGGTGCAGCGATCTTGCATGAACGGTATTGGTTTGATTCCGCTGTAGAGATTTTCGTAGTTTAATTTTAGCTGTGTGATGAAGGTTTCCAGTGCATCAGATTCTGAGGAAAAATAACAACCAAATAAATACAATAAAGGACTTATGTCATGGTGATTACCGGAGAATTTGCATAAATTAGTTTCAACAACTTTATTGAATATGTAATTTAAGATACCGTGTTAGAAAAGGTAGCTCTTATTATTACGGTTCGTTATATAAAAAGTTAATTGAAACTTTTGGTAGCATAATTTGGCGTTATACGAGTGATGATCACAACTTTACCTGCATTCTGTACCATTGGCACGTTCTGTGGAAAGATAAAAAATGGAAATCATAAAATGAAATATGGAATGTGAAATATTCTGCAGAGTTTGCAGTACCATCTTCTTGAGTCTAGCAATAAAATTCGTTAACTATTTGATGATGCAGTTAAAGTTCTTGCTAAGCTCTCCTCAACGTGTAATATATGATCATAAGTTACATATCTTTTGGATCTGTTTCACAATTAAAGTTGAATAATCTTCCATACTCAGCATAATAAATATGTATACCTTAGGAACATTTCTTCAATGTTGTGGTAAAGCTAAACTTGCTTAATACGCTTGAACAACTTCTTTTTAATCTGCAATGATTGATGCTTAAAACATAACCGATGCGAAGATTTGATGAACTTAAGTTACCTCTTCAATGTTTGCTGTGGATACCTGTGGATCTCTCGTCTTTCGATAACCTTCCAGGAGCAACGAAGAAAAAAAACTTGATACATTTCTATTTATAAATAAAATATACATTCCAAGAAGGTTCGTTCATATACAAAAAGATAGTACATTTCTGTGCACCTGTTCGTTAGTAGAGATAAGAAAGAAGGTACTGTAAGGTAATAAATAACATAAAATATACATAAGTTAAACAGTTTATTAAAAGAAGGATTGCTGTTTAATTGCAGAATGCATTCCCTAGTCATTATTATAAGTTCTTTGCTCCACAAATTGGTTACAATACGTATTCATTATTTCTTTGCTGGGGTGTAAGTCAAACTTATATAAGTTAAGTAATGAGACCTTATTTTCTTTTCGATAGCACGAGTGAAAAGGAAGGAAGCAAAAAGAAAACAACAAGACATGAAAGTGTAGAAAATCTTGTATAGAAATCAAGAAAGCAGCGTGAGAAAATATTAACAAATTCTGAAAGAACAATTTGTAATTAGTGAATCATTTGTCTGTTGTGAGAACAAAAAAAAAACAATACCTAAGTAGATGCAACAAGCTCCCATTAGTATACCAACCGCGACGACGAGGATAATGATGAAAACAAAAGTATATTGATTGTTGATTGTAGGTGGAAGACTACCGTCTGTGTTGACGATTTTGTTAGTTGTCTGTGGTTCTACTGTGTAGAGAATATATGTAGACAGTATATACAGTACATACCATATGATGGGAAATGCTTACCCTAATGATATAAATTAGTCAAAATCGAAAATATAATATTGAACATTGAATTTCGTACAACTGTATCTTTATTATTAAAATGAAATTGATATGAACTTGTGTAATTTGGAGTCTGGGAATGAACACTTAAATCAATGGGTATTCATGGTAGGAAGGCAGCAGGCATGAAGATAAAATAGATGTAATAAACCATAACATAAATTGTAGACATTTTAATATTGAGCATAATTTATGATCTGATTCATGTTAATGGATGTTGAACTAACCTATTCCTTGAAATAATAATTCAGCTTTGGAGGTAAGTTGAAAAAGTTTTGCATTTGTTCCTACAGCTCTGCATTCGACAGTTAGTCTGTCATTTGACGTGTCTTTGACAGTGAACTCTGTCGTAAGGATTATGTCAAATGTGCCGTCAATGGATTTTGTTTTCAGCTGCTTTTGTCCATGGAATGTAATCATCTGTGCAGAGTCGTCGTGGTACACTCTCCACTCTAAGTCTACCTCTGGCCGTATGCCCTTCACGGCGCACCTTAATATTTCGTTATAGTTTACATCTAGTACACAATAGCGATCCTGAGTACACCCATCAATGATGGGATAGTTTGGGATTGGATTTTCTGCAGGAAAGGAAACAAATATGATTGAATTGCTACTCGAGTATTGATATATAACTACGATTGACTGATGAAACTCTGATTTGAAATTCTAAATAAAAGAGGGGGGGGGGGGCGGAGGGGCGTGGGGATACAGACAGCGATCGTCGTACATAAAAATAATAGCATCGTAGCGAGGTTATTAAAACCATTGTCATCCGCAACTAGGTATAGCACTTACCATATACAACGAGATTGAATAACATGACACCTCCCATAGTACCGTGAGTGTATGTGCACATGTATATTCCCTCGTGTCTCAGTTGTACATCACGTAATATTAAATTCCCTTCTCGTAACTCATAATCTCTTGATATTACGTATGTTGCATTGGCTGTATCCACATCGACAACAACAGGTGTGCTAATATTGTCCTCTGTAGAGATCATTTCCCAGACGAGAAGCAAATGATGACCATCAATGCATGGAAGCTCTATCTTCTCGTTTCGCGCAACTGATACTTCTGTTGTATCAACCTGGGATGTTTCCTTCCCTTTGTTATGAACCAAAGTCAATGCCTCGCTATGCACCAGCAAATTAAGCGGATCGGCGGCTTTACAAACGAGTAGAGACAGGTATGATGATTGTATGAAAGGTTCAGTAACAGTCAGGAAACTTGTCCACGTGCTCGTCTTGTGTTTGAAAATGGTTATGTTGTTTAATTGTATGTAACCTTCTACAGTGTTGGCCAGCCATGTTAATGACATGGCAGGTCTAGCTTCCTGCATTCGACACGTTATTGATCGTCCCTGTTTCCATTGGATATAACATACGCTACTTTGTATGTCACAATCGTCAACAACAGGGAAAGGTGGGTTCGGCCGAACTAGAAATTTGGAGATGAAAGAAAAGATAAAGACGGATTTTCAGTAAAACTGGTAGGTGATGCATACTTTATAGTGGACCATTTTATTGGAGGTTTAACTGCAAGCCTTAGTTTTCATACCACGTTTCCAGGAAATTGGATCCCAGTATCATTTGTCTCGACGGCCTTTTTCTTTCGGAACACATTTTGGGCTATAACACTTACTTACCACATCTTCTAGATAGTCCTCCTCTCACATTAGATCAGGTATTATTTAGGCCTACTTATTGTAATAACATGCGAATTAACTAATAAACAATACCAACAATTTTGGAGGTGTCAAATAATCTATAGAATATAGTTTTATGTCTTCAATGAACAGTCAGGTTCATGATATTCGAGGTAGACAATGATTGCTAAACACTTTGAAGGTTTGAATATAATGGATGTTATGCTCACTGTAGGACTTATATCAATATAAATATCTTGCTAGGCTGTTCTGATCAGTTTTGCATTCATACATAGTGAATCTGGTTTCATGTCCGACAGACACGTTCTTGATTATGTACTTTTGTGTAGAGCTTATGATGTCAATAATTATAATAAAATTCATCAATCCATTACTATGGCTTCATATTACGTTGAATCATGAGGACTCATAATTTTCGAATTATATTCAAAGTTAAAATAAAGTAAATAAGTTGTCTCATATATAAAAAGAAGTAAAAGATACAATGGTTTGAATCCAGTAAATATATAGTATTTACTTACTATAGGTAATTAGATCGATATCATGCCTTGCTAGGCTTTCCTGATCCGTTTCATATTCATACACCGTGAATTTGATTTCGTGTTCCACCGATACGTTGTTGATTATTAATGATCCATCTGATCGGATGTCGAATTCCCCTGAGTCATAACCTGCCCCTTCAGCATTTTGGTTAGTGATGAGGCTTACTGTTGCTGGACCGTCTGTTATGGTAAGCTTATAATACCAATGAATGCTAGAGAAGTTATCACTGAAGCTACAAACAATCGTCCCTGTTTTTCCAATCTCAAGATACTGAGGAGATTTACATCCATTTTGGGCAGCTGTTAGGTAAGGAAATACAATATCATAGTTCATAATACGTCTTAGGATTTGCAAATGTTGAAAAAAAAAAACTCTTGTTTAAGAGACTGAAGACTTTAACTCCAAACAAATCGTTAAGTCCTTATCGATTCTCAATCAGATTCCGTGGTGATAATAATATTCATGGATCAATTGAAAACCTGATAGACAAGATGGCAATCCATGGAGTTGTAGATCTCATGCCTTCTATAATGGAATGGATCTACATTGATCTTTGCCCTTGACCTTTGAAAACTACATAAATACTATTTTCAAATTTAACTTATGATTTTCTAGATATCTTGTAGTTAAATTACTTTTTCCAACGAACTGACAAGCAGAAAATGGCAGAAAACAGTTTTGGGGTATTTGAACTTTTGATTTACATAATACCTCTAAGGATTATTAAAAAAGGCGTTAAAGACTAAAGACTTTAACTACCATTGTTAAGTCGATAAGTCTTTGTCGATTTTCAATTATATTTCTAGGTGCTAATAATATTCATAGATCGATTGAAAACAAAATGGAAAAATTTGTATTTTCTTTTATTTCAGCTATTGAACTTAATTGTAACATATATAGTGCACATATCCAAACCATATCAAATCTTATAGAATATATTATTACTGTTGATACTACGGATTCTTGGTATGGTCAGTTCGACGCATTAACTTTATACTACTTACTATGGCTTTGACGACAAACTAATTTAATAACAGGTCAGCACATAGGAAGTTGACATAGGAAGTTGAAGTATGACTATGTGAAAACATTACTTTGGATAGTTACTCACCTAAGGAAATATTAGCAAGAACCATGAGAAATATAGCCTGTGCTGCCTTATTTGCCATTTTATTTGACGTCAGAGAGCTGCAGAATATAAACGTCATGTGGTTTAACGTAGTAACTTAGCAAAGGTATAGTAAAAGGGAATAAACTAAAATCATTTTGGGATTCGATTCCTCATGCAAACAGAGTTATAAGCTTGCTTTGTTACATAATTGTTATATGTCATAGTTCAGTACTATGCTATCAAACTCAGTCTGGCGAGTAGAACATGGTTTATCAGTGTGATGTTGCAGGTTGCTACATTAAATGCGAACGTTATTGTATCGGTTCTGTTTACAGCACAGCTGGGTGCATCAACCACATTACATTGAGAACTACGTAACGCATACATGTAAATTTATAACTTTTGGCCCTCAGATTCCTTCTTCGTTGAAAATCCATGAACACTAACACTTAATTTATCGTTAAACTGTAGCATGAACCAGTATTTGTAAAACCCTGCAGTTATCCACCAGGCATAACTAGCTTACATCACGTGACGATCATGGCGACCTTCGTGGACTTAAAGCTATGCATGTTTATGTTCCTTCTTTTGAGTTACCGTTTCTCGAATGTTATTGTATCTGTTCTGTTTTTACAGCATAGCTGGGTACATTTTAACGTAACCACATTACATTGATAACTATAAGCACATTTGTAATAGCTTGCACCCTTCTGCGTCGAAAATCCATGAGCACTAACAAAATGTATCGTTAAACTGTAGCACGAACCAGTAATTGTGAAATCCTGCAGTAATCCACCAGGCTTATGACTAACTTACACCACGTGACGATCATGGAGACGTGGAATCACGCCTGTGTACGTTTGAGTTATCTTTTCGCAACAGTCGCGTGTAACGTTCATGGAACATTACTGTAGAATGTATGGCAACTGTCTTGGCAATGTCTTTATCGATAAATATATATCTTAATAGTGATACTTTATGTTAAACTTACCTTATAGGCCTATGTCAAACCGGCGCGAAGAATATAACCGGCGCGAGGAATAACACATAATCTCATGTATGTTTACAGCATACCCAGTTATGATAATTAGATTCACGGGCGTGGGTATGTACGAATCAAAGGTTAGGTTGTTACTTAAATCAGATCAATGTGTATGTGTGTTGTACGAATTTAGCACAATGGCGCGGTATGCATTTTCCTCAAGCACTACGGTATCAAAGTTCATATTTCTTATAGATTTTGTTTAACTAATCGCAACAGCATGAGGGTTAATTCCTGGTTGAAATTCACATGCAAGGAAAAACTCGAAATTTTCCGAAAGGTAAAATGGTGGGAAGCAAGCATCGGTGCATATTTACTAGGAAAAGAATACATGCGTTCTGCGTACTGTTACTTATTATTATCACAAGTAGAATGATAGTGATAGTGAAAGATATTTAACGTTAAAAATACCCAAACTCTGATTGTTCTGTACACATAATTCGAAACTTTCGTAAGCTATTACTGTATTGTTCGGACTCCCATCAATAGGGTCCGAATGAAGCTGTCCAATAATCATTCATGAATTTGATGAGTGATGGGTATATAAGTGTATACTTTATAACCTAATTACCAAAGTTAATCAATAGATTGTGCTTACAAGCAGACTTTTATTTTTTTATTTGCCTAGAAGATTACTAAACTTTAAGTTGATCTATCATTAATTGAAGACTTGTCCATCAATAACAATTCAAGCGTCCTCCAATTGATTTATTAATGTTAATCGTTTGCTTTCGAATCTCCCTAATATGAATGTTTGAACACTACTAACAATAAATTACACACTATGGATGACGGTTCTAAGGTCCTTTGCTTTATCACTGTCAAGCAAACAGAAAATATGAAACAGCTTCCCCAATAAAGAAGCAGACGTTACCGAAACCATTGCAATTAATATGTTCCGAAGCAACGTGTCTTCTGAACGGACTTCATTGCGGCGCCATACGGTAAAAACTAATTGAAATAAAAGTTAAATCTAATACAGTTGGCAGGAGCGGACCCATAATTTTCTTAAGGGGGAGGGGCGAAGTTGATCTGATGAACGGAATTGTCACCACCATTGATTGGGCGCGGAGCGTATCAAGAATGATTTTTTTTTTGCCAAAAAGTCTCCCAGATGACACTTCCCAGGACTTGTCATGTTAGTTGCATTTATTATCTTTATTTTGCGATCTCATATTTTAGAAATTTACGATTACACAAAATCTGGTCTCTATAGCCTACTGCGCGCAAAGCGCGTCTAATATAGCTATACCAAAAACACATTGATAGACTATACATTAATCATTAGCTTCTGAAAGGAGGATTGAGTCTGGGACGGTTTTTGGAGTGAGGAGGAGGGGGACTCACATGGAAGTCGACGGTCAGTGTGATGTGTGACCCCTTTTTAGAGGCAAACTTCAAACGAAATGAACCGCCGATACATCATGTTTGACAAATCTATTTCCATTTCCAGATGCATTACTATCAAACTGATTTTACAAAAAGAAGGCAATGGTTGTAAAATTAAGCTGCTTTTTCATTTAAACAAAAGTAACTTTTAATTTTATACATTGCAGGAAACCTACCTCTAAATCACAAAGGGTCATTATAATTACCAGATAGGGGTTGAAACGGACGTAGTTTTTAGTTATTTTTTAATAAATATGTGGTGGAACGAAGTAGGCATATAGGTATCATGTCCACAAAAATGCCCCGGTCATATTTATATTTTTTATTAGTATTTATTCACATGTGGATAATATGGTAATAAAACAACTAGTTATCCGATGAACGCAACATAATAGCGCTCTCGATTTTGCATATCACCATATAATCTATGTGGCAATAGCGGTTTACAAAACTGTATATAATGGATTCAAGGTGATTACCGTAACATTATAATATGTGCCGTTTTTTCGAGTTTTATCCGGAGGAGTAAAACATAACATGTTTTTTTCAGCCAATGTGCGTACTCTTTGTAAACAAACGTGTAATTTGTAACTCGTCATTATCACAGATGTACTTAGCAGCTTCCGTAGATTTTGTGAGCAATCGAAAGTTCAAGCAGTATATGGAATTGAATCGTTCTTTGTCCGTTTGAGATTCAAAGCTAAGCTTAACGGTTATTTCTTAGTAGGATCTATTTCGTCAACTACAGTGCTTAATATCTGATTTTGCCATAGAATGGTTATTTCTCTTTAGTGTTTTAATTGAAGAATCATCGCGTTTGAGTATTTAAAAAAGCATTAAGGTATTCTGCGCTCCTGTTCGTCGTCCACCGTATTAAGTATATTGATTTAAATATGTCGCTTGTCATTAAAATACGCTGTCTTCTTGTTATAATGTACTGCATCCACTACAGTTTGGGTAATTATCTCATCGTGTCGGAAAAATCGGATTCTGTCATATTTGAAAATTGTTGCCGTGGAAGGCAAAACAAAACTTGGAAATTTGAGAGCGACGTTCTGTTTTTTAATTGGATTCCGAGCATGAAAAGTCCTATCAAAGACACTATTTCACTCGATTCTAGTAATTCACTACGTATTAATGACCTGTCTCTGATACATGAAGGAATTTATCAGTGTATATGCGATAATCATCATGTGAAAAACTATTCATTGGAAATTAAAGGTTGGTGAAATTGTTTGGAAAATATAATAGGAAAATATGTTATTCATTTCACGTCTTTCAGCTTTTTTGTAGTAACTGTTCAACTGTGTCATAATTAACCGATCAAAACATAACATGACTCAGTTGTCTTTTTCAAAGTAGCATATTAACTATCCACCTTATCCAATGATACCCATGTATACAAGTAGTGCTGTTATGCATTAAATTGTCCAAGTCAAATTTAACTATAGGGATTTAGGATTTCCGGTAACTTTTTTATGAAGTGTCATCTTGCGTTATAATTTTTCCACAGCAAAAAATCAAATAAATAAATAATTGAAAAGAAACGGAACGGAGAAGGAACAAAGATCGAAGACAAATTTAAATTTAAAAACATTAACTCTGCAGTATTTCCTGTTATTACCTTCCATAATGTTACCTGTTTGAAGTAGCCAAGCATCTTGTAGTTTGAGATATTACTAGTGTAGCTTATAGCTTTCTCACTAGAAAACAAGGGTTGGCGTTCCGCGTACTGCCAACTCGTTCAGAAAATTTACATATTTAAGAATCAACAACTTGGTATTACAGTTGAAAATCTGGCTCATCACATAGCAAAGCTATGTGTTTCAAATTAACTAAAAGTTAACTACATTGTTAAGGAAAACTTATATCATAGAATTTGCCAAGATAGAACTAAAATTGTCAAAGGAAAATGAAGAAATGTTCGTTTTACCGCCATTACCAATCCTCTTTAACTCCATAAACGTCACAAACTATTACAATGTAAGACGCATTCACAGTGACTATCCTAAACCAAAGTTTTACTTATCGGTGTTTCAGACTTTAAAAAGATATTTTCCTGGACATTTTCTAAATCAAACAAAGACGATCATTTTAGTCTGTCAATGTATCGTCTGATCTCATTTAACAATCTTCACGATGTGAGAATAGTTTTAACTACATTTCGTTAGAATTGTTTTAGTGTTTGCAGTTATCTTAAGATTTTATGGCTTATACCCATCGAAAAGAAATAAACTTATAGTACGGATAATCATCCTTCATATAGTGGTCGTAAACTCCATACGAACAAGAAACTATTTAAGGACTGCCAGGTTAACGGCAAACCCAAAACAATGTATATCAATTACAACATTTTGTTAGAGTAGTGAAGGCATACGAAAGTCGGGTTTTCAACGCAAATCACGCCCACCGTCTGATAGCCAGACACACATGTCATCAACATTTACTATTCCTACAGTGTTTTGATTTGCACACTGCATACCGCTTATTAAACTTGGTTGTTTTCGTGTAACAAACATGGACAATATGATTTTAATTTTGGCTTTATTTCCAGTGCAAAATCATTAGATCTAGCTTAACATTCCAGTGAAAAGTTACTTAGAAAAACAGATATGCATATTTGTTTTAGTAATATTGTCATACTATTTACAAGTCGAAACGGATTCCGTGTTTCAAATTAACTTGCATAAGTACATTACATCAATGGGTCTTCTCATAAATGTGGTGTTTTTAATACACTACTTTAATCCGCCCTCATTACAAGAGATGGCGGTATCTTTGAATCATGTTTCGCGGATATTTCAAGAACTTTACTGGGCCTAGTTTATGCTTCCTTTATCCATTCCATATCCCAATAATTCATTTACCAAGGAGGTGAAAATGTTATTCAGCTTTCGTGTCGATAAGTTAACTACTTAATTTCACGTTTCACCATATACTAAAAAGAGGAAAATAAGTGCTTGTAAGTTTCGTAGAAATCGATACAATAATTTTAAAGCAAGTAAGTTGGCGAAACGTGTCCAAGATAACAACCCGTTGTTACCCCCCCCCCCCCCACACACACCTGCCATTCTCTCTCACACACACGTTTAAGGTTGGCCACAGTGGACAAAAATTATCGAATATATGTCAGCATTTAATCGAACATATGTCGGCATAAATTATCGAATGTTGACCACTGTGGCCAACCAAACACGTTGCAGTTAATAGATATCTGTACGTTATAGTGATCCCATGTAGGCTTATTGTGGCAATGAAGGTATCAATTTATTGTATGCAAATGAAACGTAGAACATTAATTTACTCTGTAACCGCTTACAAGTCACCAAGCAAACAACTAATTAAGTTGTATCAGGTACTAAGTATATTGCAAAGTACAACATATATAGATGGAGACGGTAAAGAGTCACATGAATGATGAACTTTAACACAGACAAAAGATAACATAGACAACAGATAAACCGATTCATATGCAATCACAATCGCCAGTTTTTCATAAGAAGGTTTAAGTTGTAAGAGCTAATTTATCTAACGCAAACAATTGTATTTTAAATATCATTCGTTTGCAACTTCAAGACGGTTATGGTAGCCGCCATTTTGTCTGTAACTGAATGTAAGCTGTTCAAATTTGGTACTTGTGCTGGAAATTCGTCTTCGATGTGAAGGATAGCAAGTGACTTCGATTGTGATTCTGAATACAATGGTAAGTATTCGATTGCTGAAAAACAGTCATACAGGGTTCTTACTGAGTCTTTTAGAACCATGTGCACCAACTGCGCAAACTCGCGGGCAATCAATTGAGTTTACTTGTAAGGTTAGGATATAACGCTCTTGAGAGCAGAACTTAGTTCATTGGGTTAACATATATTTATTCGTATGTCATATGCTCATTTTTGTTTATAAACGCGTTCCATCAATAAAAAACTTAAAGCGCTTTTAACAAGAAAATATAAACAAAGTTGTTCAGAAATTTTGTGCAAATAGAAAGTGAAAACAATACCTTAAAGCAATTACAAAAACGCAAAACAATATAGGAAACAAATATCAGTTAACGGTTAAATTAAATCCCTTACATCTAAATAGCAGAGACTATAATGGCAATGAAAGTAGTACTGTAAATGTTTCCAAACAAAAATGACTTCTAGCCTAAGGACAGATGCATACTTCTCCGACCCGATTGCGACCCGACGCAACTGACAAAAAATCAGTCGGGTTGGTCCAGTGTGCGGGAAATCTTGCTTCCGACCAGACCACGATCAGACTGTTGGTCCTAATCGTGACCAAATCGAGCATAAAAAATGTTGCGTAGCAGTCGTTGCGTAGCATTTGAGTCGGATTGTGTCGGTCAACGACCCTAATCCGATCCGATTCTAATGGATATCCAATGAGGAAGCGTAGTAAAGTCAGGTAACGGTTGAAGAAATTCAAAATGGCTGCCGCCTGTAGACTGATGAGCAGAAGACTAAGCTGTGGCGACGGGCTAGTGTGCGGCTAACATACAATCCGACTGCAGCCCCACGCCGACCCGATTGTCTCCAATTCATCCCCGACGATTAGTTGGGGTGAGTTGCGTCGGGTCCGTGCAGTGAGCGCCTGCTTTTACTCCTCAGCAAAATACATAAATGTTCGTCCACCCGTTCTGACAATTATGTTCTCACAATTAGTTCCGAAAAGGGGTCAATTAAATATTTATATTAAAGCTATCTCATTTGAAACTTCCAAAAAGGCAGCCATATAAACCAAAGAAAAAATACAGTGTGGTAATCTATTTTCCCATGATATGAGCCAGCTGAATAATTCAGCAACTCAACATAATCACCTCTGGGAACAGAAAAATTATCCTGATTACCCTCGCCTTTCAACGGGCGTTGATTCCTCTATCCTTTCATCTCCACCCATGCTGCTACTTCAGTTATAAAATATTGAAGCTTACTATGAGGAACCCATGACGTAATGGGGTAGAAACATTTTACAAACATGAGTAAGGTAAGTAAATTAAAGAAGAAATTGTGAAGATGCTTTATTACGTCAGAAAGTTATCCAATCTTTTAATTAACATTTCAATTAAAATATCGCAACAGTAAAAACAGTTCTGAAATACAATCAGTACTACTCTCTTCAATAATTCCATATTGTGAGGTCAAATATCGCAAATGAAGATGGTTTTGTAGATTTCAGAGATAAAATAGTAATATAGTCCAATTAAACCGCTTATCGTTTAGATTAAATTACATTTAGCAAGGTTATATGCCTCCTTCCCGCCATGCCAAACTAATCGTCTACCTCAGTCCCAAATCGGCCAGTTCAGTGCCATACCATTGATGTTGTAATTTCTCTAACGATTGTATTAACCCCACCTCCCTCCCCCCAAGAAGAGAGTAAAACAAGAACTTGTGGATATATAGTAATGTATAATTAAGTGAGATAAGCATACGTATACATTGGTAATGTATGCGAATTTGACGATACGTAACGGGGTGTGAAGAAATGGTGATTTGGAGGAACCGCTTAGATTAATATTTCTGATCCATTACCCGGGACAATTGAAATGGCCTGATCAGGCCTTCTTGTGATTTACAATGGAACGATGCATCAATAGCTTCCACAAATTATGAATGAAAAGAAAATCAAACCTTAAATGAACTTTTAGGATCCCACAATATTCTTATGTATCACGTGAGAGGGAAAGGGGAGTGTTGCGGGAAACTAATACTGAGTATTTTAATACTGATAAACTATCATAATCTGACATCATCTATCTGAAGAGCTTTAACAACTTTCATAGCTTTTAGATTAATTGTTATATGAAACTGATGCATATGAAAATATTGACAATAATTCATTCAAAGAAGGGACTAATGTATTCATCGTTCATTGTATATGAACAAGATGTGTCATACATTTTAAACACAATGCTGTTTAAAATATATTTTGCTTTCTCAAATTTGAAACGCAATTGATGAAGCCAAACTAGCACCACATATAAAGACAGAATTGATCACGTAGTGGCGGTAATGGCAGACTGATTTTAATTGTAAAACATTGGATTGAAGCAAATTTAATGACGATGACTTTACTTTTAATATTGATTATAGAGCTACGACCAACGTCGGTTTTTATTTATATTGAAACATCATCAGGAAGTTTGACAACCGTGTAAGGTGAATAACATATAGATAAGCGCCAGTAGCATGGCGCCATCCCTATGCGTTTTAACTTAACAATAAACAGAAAGTTCAGCAAGATTCAATAAAAAATGCGTTCCAAAGGACGATCATTCGAATCAAACAATTTAATTTACATAAGATACGAAGAGTTCAGGTCTTATAAGTTAACCTGAGTATGTTTACTTAATGGGTGATTACTCAATCCTTGTGTTTCAAGTACAGGCACTGTGTAACTTTGAACGTCACTGACGGTGCTCTGGAAAGATATAGTGTATATTAGCGCACTAGAGAGTTTGGTATCTAATGAGGGTGTTTTAATAATAAAAGATGACGAAGTTCATGCAGGAATATGGTTCAGATATTTCTACTGGTACCTTCTAACACCCGTTCAACATTGATTTTGGTAAATCTTCCATGATGCTATTTTAACTTTAACTGTTTGACGTCAAACTCTCTAAAAATGGTGTTCGACCGATAAATGTTTTAAGGTTGGCCAATTTAACGGAAACAAACAACTAAACAAAATATGCTGCTGTGAGTCCTCTTTTGATGGGAAAAAATGCGTGTTATTTGTCCAAGTCATCAACAAAAATTGAGTCCTGACACTTCTGTGATAACTTGAAAAGTTGAAAAAAATACCATTTCATCGTTTTTTCTAGTTAACGATCGACTGTCAGTTAATGTATGCAGTCTAGCATGTTAATAATATTTCATTTCTTAAACATAAAATTGCTAGGATCATGGTAGCTTTAATTATTCCTGCTTACTATGTAACTAGAAACCTAAGACAATGGTAACAAGAAACTTTTTTGTGACTTGCTGGTTTGATAGTCCCCAACCAGAGAACTGGTCTTCGTGTTGAGAATCAATAGCATAACTTTGGAGCAGAATATGCTTCCCTGTGTAGCTGTCTCTTTAACTGAAGAGTAATGCAGTATACAAAGTTAAACATGGATTTAACCATGTTTTTTATATACATACATCCCACTTATGTGTTCAATTTTTTGGAACTAAATATAGTTTGTATTCGTTAACAACGTTTATTAATCAAAATTGCATGGGAAGTTTCTGGTTTAGCTTGTATTAGAAATATGCGTTAACTGTTCACTGTGCAAATTGAAATTATGAACTTTAGTACATACTGCAGTTATACTGATACGTAAGCACACGTACAAACTTTTTAAACCACAGCTATTTTGCCCAAATCAGAATACAGCACTAGACCTTTGATCGTCATATTTACCTAATGTAAACAACTGAGTCTGAAATATCCGATATGGGTTGTATTAGCACATACACTGAGATGAATTGTCGACAGCGAGTCACGTACGCCATATACCGTAGCACTCAAGCACTCAGTGTTACCATTGTAAAGACGTCGCAATTTTGTGTGTAACTGCATGAAAACTGTTCATGCTTCTTTTATTCAAAGGATGCCGATTTATTCCTACAGTAATGCTTCCCTCATTACACAGGTAAGGAAATGCATTTTTGAATGATAATTTTACAGTGTTCTCACTGAGATTATTTCAAACTCATTAACTAAGCCCATTGTCTTGGTCTGACACAATTGTTACGAATGTATTGCTAGACACTTGCATTGTAAAGTAAGCATAGCTTTTCAATTGCCTAGGCTGCATGCAGGAACGCAGCTAAGGCCTGGTGATTGGGGGTGGGGGAGTGTAGTGGCTGAAATTCCAACTGGATGGGTTTTGGAGCCAGAAAATTCCGACTGCTGCCTTGTACACTACTCGTCAACGATACTTTATTCAGATAATATCAACTTGCTACCGCGAAATCAGCTGTCTGTTTGACCAAATGTATGTGAAGTTATTAACGGTTCCATTTAATTAACATTACGGACGGATTTTTGACCGTGGTAAATGTACTCCCCATCTTGTATGTATACTGATTGTCCAACACGATAAACATAACATCCTTTAGGCTGATTGATACGGTCATCGGAAAGTTCAGCAGATATCGCAGTGGGCTGCCAATCCTAGTCAAACAATAATGGGACATCTTAGATTTGACTAGTTGATCTTAATGGATAATTTCCATACGTATGCAGCAGGACAATGACATGGGTACTTACTTGTATAAACGTGGTATGCCTTTTTTAGTGATTAACAAGATTTATTACTTACAATGAATGAAGCATTTAGTCTGTCTGGTACAGTAAGTGAATTGTAGGAATTGATCTGATCATAATACATTAAAAAAAAAAAAACAGCTGGGAATAGTTTTAAAGCGAGAAGGAGCGACACAGGTTTTGATTCTGCTTGAACTTTTTTTGTACTGTTGTTATTCGTAGGAAAGGGACAGCCTGTTACTCCCCAGCTCATGACCACTTTTGTTACTGTTTATATTTAGCGTTAGTTAATATATCTGAGTTGCCTTATATTAATATCAAGCTGAAAATAGATAGTCCAATGGGTGGAAGTTCCATTTTATACTACTATTGTTTTCTGAAGAACTTGTTAGCCTTGAACAAGACGACTTTTTCTGTAACAGATATTGACGGAAATTCTGTAATTCACAGTTGTTCAAAAGAGGATAATAGATTTATTCATCCATTTCATTGCCACAATTCCAGTCTAGACATTGATGTGTTAAAATGATCAAATTGTTACATAAGTGATGTGACAAAGGTAAAACCTCATCAAGCGTATTTAAAACCGGTTTATGCTTCTTAAAACATTTTAATGTTTGAAATGCCAACGAGACTGAATAGATCAAACTAGCACTAGGCAGCATTGACGCAACAGTGGTTAGAATATAAGTTTCATCATCGACTGAACTCTTTATTTTGTAGCATATTTACGTAATATTTAATGGTAGTGTTAATACTTTTTATACTAATAAAATCATATAATTTTGCATCTAGAACATGTCAGCTTAATATTGCGCAATAAACCATATATTTCGTCTCACGTGTAGTTATGAGGGTTTAGCATGTTTGTTTAACGTTAGAACAATGTCTCTTTAAGTCTTAAATATTTTTAAGCTGAAAACGTCATCCTCGTACAATGAATTCGGTCCATAAGAAGTTCAGGACATACATTTTTTCTTGATTATGGATCTGCTTGATTGAACTAGGTATCATAATACAATACTTATCGCGATATCACTCGAGCGTGTTCTGTGATACATAGCTTAATTTGACCTCACATGACCTTTGTTTATTCCATGTTGTCAACATTAACGCAAACATCATCAACTAAATGAAATGAAAGATAAACTTCATTTTTACAAAGGACCTAATTTCGTTTACATTTTGGTCCGGATGGAGGGGCTCCAAAACAAAATGCTTGCATAAACCTCAGAGGAATGTAATTGACACAAAAAAAACCCATGTATATTGCTGGGATCAGACAGTTGTTCTATATTTCACTTTATTATTAATGCATTAATGAAGCAATGTTTTCAACAACATTGTACCCACATACCATGACCAGTGAATTGCCTTCATCTGACACTGATTCAAAGGAAACATTCACAGAAAATATAAACTTCGCATTAAAAACACTTCATTGGGTTGTAAGTTTTCGCTAATCTGATAGGTCTTTGCTTATCTATGTGTTTTATGTGTTCAATATTGTGGTTTTCGAGAACACTGGCCAGAAGAGCAACATAACTTTTTCATTCGAAGGCAATAGTTCATACATCTCCACCCGCCCCTCCACAACACATAAGTGAAGAAATAGTTATATTCACTGAAATTCCGAAAGTTCAATCTTATCCTATCGTGTCAGTCCGAAGGTACCTCTTGTGTAAATACAGATTCATATAAATCAGATAACAATTCTATTGGTCTGATAAAATATATATTTTTATTGATATTAGTTGTAGTACATGTATACTCAGTGGTCGCGAATTAGCTTCATGCGGACGGTTAAAGTTTCTGCTGTTGTGCATATATAGTACCACTTGTATTTGAAATCTTTTAGTTTCCCGTTGTGTTAGACATTTGGTTCATAAGCATCGTTGGGTTACATTAAGACAATTGCGCATTCTCTAATATCAAGTTAGTTAATATCACCCAGAAATCGTGTCGACGCCGAAACAAAACGTTCTCGTTATTTAAAAAATAACGTAATGAGCAGATTAAATTCTCCGCTTGCCAAACTGCATATTTAGCATTTCTGTTTGTCACAGGGGGACGAGCTTTGCAAATGAAACATATAACATAGAACACTTCCATATTTCCATGCACAAAGGTATTCTTTCACACAGTTCGGTGATGACTGTTCATGAGAATGGGAAACCGTAGATCAAAGCTTGATTCGGATGAACAAGCCAGTGGATATGAAGAACCGTCACTATCATCATCTGCTCAAGCCGCTCAAGATTCTGTGACGTCTATTGATATACCCAAGTTTGTTGCTAGAACTGATAATGTGACGTCAACGGTTGCAAGAGGGCAAGGTTTGTTTCATGTATTTTTGTACACTAATGACCATGTCCTGTAAAAAGATTAGTTAGTTATATCTGTTACTCTTAATTTTCCTTCTTTACATTGAAGTATGTGAGAATTGTTGCGATTTCTCTACTATAAGTATTGTGATATGATCGTTGTTTTTTAATTAAGCCATATTTCTTAATTACGTCCACAACGTAAGCTAATTAATATTATATTTTTCTGAACCCTGAAGGTATTTTCCCTAATTTTTTAGTTTGTGTTGATGTTTTGTAGAGAAACTATGAGCTATTATTAGGATGTTTATATTACTTATTTTATTTTTGGCACTCCAAATATTAGTTTATTTCACGTTTACGCATTTTCGTCATTTTTTACGTCTTCGTTTCACTTCTCTATTGATTATATAGTATACGTACACGAATTTTGCATTGATCGTTAACCTCTGCGTTATCTACACAAGCAATATTAAATTATTTTCACTTATTGAGTTTCCAATCTTATATATAAAATCGCCTAATGATGTTGATCGAGCCTCTTACCTAGAACTTTGAAACAAGCAAGAATGTACATACATTACGTCATTAAATTTAACTTTCCGTCGTAAATTCGAGTTTAGTATTTCTTCACAGACAAATACTTGTTTGGCCATGAACAAGACGACTTTCTCTTTAACAGATATTGGCGCAGAAACAATCATTCACAATTATTCAAAAGAGGATAACAGTTTTATTCATCCATTTTATTGCCGCAATTCTATTCTGAACGTTGATGTGTTAAAATGGTCCTATTGGTACACAAATGATGTGATAAAAGTGAAACCTCATCAAGCATATTTAAAACTATGCGGTTTATGCTTCTTAAGACATTTTAATGTTTGAAATGCCAACGAGACTGAATTGGTCAAACTAGCACTAGGCACCATTGACGAAACAGTGGTAATAATACAAGTTTTATCATCGACTGAAACTCTTTATTTTGTAGCATTTTTTTTGGAACAACCGTCACTATCATCATCTGCTCAAGCTGCTCAATCTTCAGTGACGTCATCACAGTCAACTGAAAGACCCAACTTTGATGATAGAGCTGATAATGTGACGTCAACGGTTACAGGGGAGCAAGGTTTGTTTCATGTATGGTTGGACGCTAATGTCCACGTCCTGACAAGGGATTAGTTTGTTATCGATGTTACTTTTAATTTCCATTTTTTACGATCATGTATGTGAGAATTATTGTGATTTCTTTGTTATCAATTATTGTTATGTGAACGATATTAGCCTTAATTCTTAAATACTTCTACAACATAGGAAAATTCATTCATATATAAATGACAATATATATCCTCAAAAGAATAAGACAGAAACTCAATCACAATTGAAATACAATATAAAAGGGGACATTAAAAGTTATTCTTTTGAATACTCGTTTTCCCTGAGCTCTTAGTTTAGTATATATTCAACAACTAGAAAACCTCCAAATATTCCGAAGTTTGCATTGATCGTAAACCTCCTGGTTACCTACATAGGCAATATTCAATTACCGGAAAAGTTGTAGTTTGTTAATTGCAAACGCTCCAGTAAGCACATTAGTTTCCTATCTGGTTGCACTTCTAGTGGAATGTTATACGTTTTCACCTTCTCGAGAGACTCGCACAAGGATTTGGATCAAACCTCATACCTAGAACTTTAACTTTATTTGTATATTTATTTCTGTGAGCATGTACATATATTACGTCATTAAATGTAACTTTCATCCGTTAATTCGACTTTTATATTCTTTCACAGACAAAACGGCTCTTTTAGTAAATGCCTTGAAAAGGAGATATAGGATACAATACGACGCTATCCAACCAATACCGTACATTAAGGAGAGACTATATTGTGTAGATAAGGTATTTGTAGAAGGAGGTACCGAGTTTTATTCTGTTAGAGGAACAGCAGATAAAGGTGAATGGGTACGTGTGAATTCTTACAGAGACATCTTCACAGATTCCCGAATTAAATCCACGCGTCGTATCTTAAAAGCAGAGGCCGGGTATGGCAAGTCAACTGTAACCCTGCAGCTTGCATATGATTGGTGCAACGGTGTAGAAGGTTCACCTCTGAAAGACGTAGAAATTCTCATTCTTCTCCGTTTAAGACAGCTTGGAAATGTCAAATCTATCTACAAAGCAATTAAACTGTTCTTGGTACCAGACGAACCGCGAATCAAGTCCAGTGATATTAAAAATATCATTGAAAGTTGTTCTTCTGTTGAGGTACTTCTGGACGGATATGACGAGTATCCTGGTAAGGACAAAAGTACAGGAAGTGACGTAGACCGTATCATTACAAATGATCTGTTTAAGGATTTTGACGTATCCTTAACAACCAGATACCTTCCAAAGGACTATAACAAATACATTACCAAGCAAGTGAGGTTAGTTGGATTTGACGAAAAGGCACGTGATCAGTACATTCGTAAGGCTATTGCTGGATGTAACGAAGAGATTGTTGAGGAAATTAAGCGCGCTTTGAAAGCTAACCCAATACTTGATGACTTATGTCAGGTTCCTATCTTCTTTGTTATGTATGCTCACATGACTCACGAAAAAGAATATTTTCAAACATTCAAGTCGGTTACAGAATTCTTTCGCCACATGATCCAATGTTTCCATAATCACATGAGAAAGAAATCCCTGGATCAGAATACAAAGAAGCACATGAGTGAGTATGAAATTGAGCATACTGAACTGAGTAATGTAGCGTTTGAGGGCCTCAGTAACGAAAACCAACAACTATCATGGGGTAGGGAGAATCTTGGTAAACGACTTGGTCAAGAGTTTTATGATCGCTATATTTCAGTTGGTATCTTGGTAGAGGAAGACGTAGCTGACGTCACAAATGAAAATACTGCAGCTGACGACATACGGACGAATACCGAAGCAAGGTTCTATCACAAGCTCTTCTGTGAATATTTTGCATCTTTTGCATTGGTAATTAAGGTTGCTGCTGCTAAAAATGCAACTGAAGTGAAGAAATGTCTTGATAAAATAGATCCATTCGATCTTCAATACCTGTATCGATTCAGCTGTGGGATTGACGCTATAGCTGGGAGCAAAATCATAGAATACTTGAAGGGAAGAGAAGACGGTGATAAGTTTGCAATACTCTGCATCCTGGAACAAGCTGGAGAGATAGATGATGACATCAAGAAAAGTGTCAGAGAGATCTGCTCGAATAGGATTGTTTTCTCTGATAGCCACAGCAAGCTACTTCAAAGATCTTCTATTCAGCTCTTGGGTATTGCGTCTAAATGTAATGTAAGTAAGATTTTCTCTATGTATACATTTCATCAATTACGCTATTAACTGCTGCTTCCTTAGAAATGAGAGCGATCATTTTAACTAAACAGAATATTCCGCGAGAATTGAAAATCATTTTTGAGGCAAAACGCAAACAAACATTAATTTGACTTTCACGTTAATCGGTAACATACGATATACATGCATGCAAACTGTACAAAGTTATTTGTGATATGCTCACACTAATCCGACCAATTTTCCATCCCTGATATGTATACAATGACGCAAATAGGAACACTGTCAGTAATATATAACACCTAACAAGGTGTTGAACAAGGGACAATAATTGCAACAGGTTTAAAACTCTCTTCCCGGACTAACTACTTTCTATTTCTTAACACAAGTTTCGCTCATTTGTGAGATATGATTCCATTTGTCATATCATGAGGACATGTGAGTTCGTGAAACTCATTGCATGTAAAACCATAATTTATCTTTACTTCATTTCATCATATTTTCTGTAATGACTTGAATGCCTAGCGTAATGAAATTATTTCAAATTATTTATAATCACAATCACTTGCAGCTCTCACTCAATTTGGAAAAGGAGGAGAATATCATATATTAAAGTCAAACACAAACTTTTAAACTTCACTATGAATAAGAATGCTATAAAATCAACATATGCAAGATATAGAGTTATATTACATAAATGTAGTTAAAATGATCGAATTATTGCAACATTTCTATTTAGGCCCCTTATCAAAACAACATTCTGAAGGATAGAGGAAACTCTTTCCGAATCCCTCCCTAGAACGCATGTACGCAAAACTTCTCTCCCCCCCCACACTAGAATATGAAATCGATACAAATGTAAAGCAGGCACGTAACCACGGAGGAGGTGTAGCAAACCCCTTGCCATTAGCATAATAGAATATTACAAACATTTAAAATGTGCAGTATATACGTATGTCACATTTACACGCGGTGCAACCTATGCAGTTGAAAATTCAAATTAACGTTGCAAAATATAGCACTGTTTTGCATCGAAGCACCATGCAGTTTTACACAATTCCTTAAACCAACACTATGTATGACATAAAATGTTAGCTTCCACTACAAGAAAAGGTAGTTACGCCACTAGGGTATAGATCCAAATATCGTTTCATCAAAAGTCATCAATAACGGCGTTAACTAAATATTAATCTTTGGCACTTAATATTTTATTTACAGAGAATAACTAAATTAGAAAACAAAATTTGCTTTATTAATTGTTTTACACTGTAAGAAGACATAGAAGCACGCTAGGGTAATGTGATAGTAACCGTACCATATATATGCTAGGTGAAGCCATATGTGGAATATATATGTAAACTGATTTGTTATCATTATTTGTTTTAAATTCCAAAAAGGGACGCACTGGGAGATGAAATGACCTGAGCGGCTTGGCCGTGTAGAGGACCGGGGACGCGACCCCTAGTAAAAAAGGCCCTGGTATATACTTTTCTTCACAGTACCTCAATATGTTTAGTTAAAACATTTAGGCACTGCTATAGGGACTCACCATGAAACTGATAGGCCTACGTAAAAGACATAGACGTAATGAATATATTCAAGAACCGCAGTTTCAAATTAGACTGCTACAATGTCTACTCAGGTTAAATCTTAGGAGTTCTCTGTGTTTACTGTTGTTCTAACAAATCTAATTCAACCCAAACCAAAAGCACGAATATCGCATCCATCATTGTGCATATAGGTATCACACCACAATTCTTACTCTATAGAGTAATGCACTTCCGCCTGAGAGGTTAACCTGTCGGAAAATAACTAGAACAATAAAGTGACCTACTGTTTTAGTTTGTTTGGCATTTTTTGAGTCATCACCATTCTTAATGATGTTTGGATGTTAAAGAAGATGAAATAAACTTCTGTTGGTCTAAAACTCTGGAGGATTGAAGGTGATTTAGGGTATTTTAGAAAATATTGGGTGAAACAAGAATATTCCGCAGCAACAGTTGGTAGTTGGTAGCTGATAGTTGAATGTGATGTGATAGCCACAACCATCAGCTATCCTATGGTGGATAGGACATGTCAGTTGAAAAATCCATCTATGCGCCTTGGAAAGTGACTAGTTTAGTGTGTAAGTCAATAGGAGCAATTGAGGGTGGTTGACACCTACACGTGATGAGCGGTTACCCTGTGTTCCTTTTGAACGTTATTCCTACAATAAGTGCCTATGATCTTTGGTTGCCCACTACCGACTAATTACATTAGAAGTAATGAAATGAACATTTCGGTGAAGCTAACTGAAATAGTATATACTGCCCAGGCGTTCACATTATCATAGGCCTACTTGTATTTAGGAGGTTGAAATCTCAGGGAAAACTACCCTGCCCCCCCCCCCGCAGGCTACGGCCCTGGCCTTAAAATAAAGCCATTATAAGTAGAGAAAGCTATTATGTTTAAAACGCTTCCGGGAACAAAATTGTGAAAATCAAAGTATGAAATGGAAATGCAAAGAGAATACTCACCATGGCCCTGTCAAAATTTGAACAGCTACCAACTCCATCCCTGACAACTGCTTCTGTGCATAAACCATGTTCAAGAAAACAGTAAAGTAACCCACCCTCCTAGCTGGTCGACGTATTTATTTTTCAAATGAGAAATCTTCATCAGGGTATTTTGTAATTACATTCCACTGAGTGCGTGGTGTTGTGGAAATCCATGATATTGTGTTCAATTTGTATATGCATTAGGTGCATTAAAATTTAGACTGATATCGATGATTTGTTATGCTTTTCTTCTACACCAGACTACTATGTTTAATTCGTCTAGGCCTAACAAATGACTCCTTAAAAATACATATGCAACACTATACGCATCGACAAACTACAGTGATATATATACATTACCATTTTGTATGGCCTTTAAGTTAGAAATATTTCAGCCAGGTGATGTATATTTGCAAATAGCTATAATTCAGTTGTTCTACGCATGGTTGCCGTTTCTTGTCACAACTCAAATTAAAAATATTTGCAAAATAGAGGAGGGCAAAATGTTTTGCAGGGGTGGGGAGGCAGGTATGGGAACGGCCTCTCCAAGCCCCTAGCCTAGCTACGTGCCTGGGTGCTTCCATATAGGCGGAGACATTTCTTCAATGCATTAAGCATGATCAGAATACCGTGAAGTTAGACAGACACAGGATAGACACAGATACCATAACGAATAAAGGTTGAGGCTGTCATTGTAATTACAAGTGAAAAACGACTTACGGGTGTGGATATCTCTTCAAAAGTGGAGGACCAGGAGGGTAAAAGTGGGGCGGTCGGTGGTAATTTACTGTGTGAAGTCAATGGTCTTATTTTCAAAAAAGTTAATGACCGGCGCTTCGAACTTTTATCGGACAAGGCAATTGAAAACAATTAAATGCCAAATTCCGCGTATTAGGGTGATAACGGTCAAACTAGCAACCATGTTACTACGTCCAGTTTTATAACAGCTTCATCGATTACAATTACACATAAACACGCAATCATGTATTGCACGGAATACAAATGTGCGTGATATAAGTGTTACAGTGTTCAGAGGTGCTTCGATCATTTGGCTGAATTGAGTATATAAGCATAATTTGTTCCGGAAATCTTCATCGGGTACACAGCGTTAGAATGAAAAAGCATGTAGTGATGAAAATACAAATTTATGATTCAAAGAGATCAAAAGGAGGATTTTTCCTGAATGGGTGAGTTCCAAATTATTGGGGGAAGGGGGTGCTGGGGAGGTTGCTTTCATAGGGCTAATTATATATACCTGATTTATAGTATAAACATGCCTCAAAATGGGCCATTTGGCGTGTATTTTTTTCCTGGAGAAACCCTAAACAACTAACAAGGAGTCGACTAAATGAACACACTTTCCTTATTAATCCTCAATTCGCCCCTGATCCTTTCTACCTTAATCAATCATTGCCCAACACTAATTTCGAAATCATGTTCAACGGTACTGAACTATTTGCACCATAACCTCCCTCTGGGGTCTCTGATTTCGTATCCCTTTCAAGTGTACATTATTACATAACCTTACATTATTTCACACTACATTAACTACATTATTTCAATCTACCTTAACTTCATATTTGGTTAACGATCATTATCAAGCTCTTAATGATCATGACTTAGAGTACCTACGCCTATATGTGCACTTTCCTGGACAAAGAAAACAGTCAAAAACATGTTTGGTTCTGCTTTCTTTTGTTCTTCCCTCATATCCCGATTGTTCATCTTTAAATGAATATCGACTACGTCGACACAACCATGGAATCCTCTTAAAATACCAATTAAATAAATAGATATGTAGACAAGAATGTTTGTACAAAATTGATATTACATATTTATCGCAGTCTTGTCTACGTTTATCATGCATTTCGCTGTAAACACAAACTGTCCACTCTGTCATTGATAACAAAGAAAACAAAATAAGTGCACATGCAGAAAAAACAATGCCTGCGACATTTCCCTGCCGGTGACTGCATTAATATGATCACTGCTGACAGTTTCACATTTCCAATATATGAGCGATTGTGAATTTAACTTATGAATTTCACGAAGATGATTTTCTCAAGGATTACTCAAGTTTACCAGAGATTGTTGTGTAACAGCGATATGTTAGCAGTGCCAAGCGAGCCGTGGTACCTCATCTCCACATGATCTCAATTCATCCAGTAGGCTTTTCGCAAGCACAGTGACACAAGTGACGCCCTTCCATTTGCTTAACAGGCAGAAAACAGTCTCTTATCTGTCAAGAAACACAAACCCCGATCACAGTTATTTAGCTTAATTTGCCTATTAATTTGCCAATAATAATGATTCATTTCGTGTTTTCGTTAGTTTTGGTATTCTGATTTCAAAATCGTAGTCTTTTTCAGATTAGACGTTTTACCTGCAATTAGACGAAATGTAGTTTTGTCAACTTATTTCATGTAAGCTACTTAGTCAATATAACATGGATGACGTCACAATGGTTTGGGTAGATCGATAAAGGGTAATCACTGCTACAATAGTCCAACTATGACCCCCCCCCCCTTCCCATGTATCTTAAAACATGAAACAACATGCTAGCGTAATTCATCTGATTAATTAATTAACACAAAAGTAATAATAAGAGAGCATTTGGTTTTGCAGATATTGACAAGTTCTGCACCGTGTAATAGTTATTAAGTATAACAAAAACTGAGCTTAGTTTATACTATCTTATTTGACCATCAAACAAACATTAGAATTCCTTGTAATGAACTCCTGATGCTGACATAAATTATTGATGCAGTGTTTTGTCATCCAGGATTGTAAATATGACGTCATTGGAGTATGGCATGGGGAACCATCGATATTAACTGAGACGGCTGGATAGTTAATATATATTATGTACTCATTGTGTCGTGTAGGTCTTATTGGTTATATTGATAGCTGGCAGTGTATTTTAAAAACCGGATACAATACAGCTTAGCTGCTTTAGGTACTGCTATTTTATTCGCTTGTTAAGTCATGAGGTAAATTAAGTGCAATTTATGATACTCCTTTTTATAAATGTTATATAGGTCAATTGGTACTTGTCTTGTGGTAAAAATTTAATAATATTTAAACTTTGTTGTTGAACTGTAAACTTAAATAATATTATAATTTTTGTTTATACCGGTTACTCCATCAGATCGCTATCACTCAGTTTTCGAAGCTAAACCTTCGCATTCACATTCACCCTTTGACTCTCTATATCCGTTTTATTCAATGAATATATAATAATGGCATCATTAATATTTCATTTCATCAGATTCCTATATTTACCTTAACCCTACACAAGTCATTTAGTCACGTTGATGAAGGTGACGTCATCCTAAGATCAGGTCTACGACTACCAGGATTGTCATCAGTTGATATAATGTGCATAGAAACAAAGAGCGGCAGAGAAATGACACAAAGGGAGATTGTTGATATAATGATGTATGTACAACAGTCACATAGACTAGAAAGTCTGACGTAAGTATATGACCATATTTAAACAACGTTCACAATAACAAGAGACCAATTCAATACTCGAACTTTCTTTGTCATATATCAATAAGGTACGGATATATGCAGTGAAACCGTACCTTCAGCTTCAAAGTCCGTAGTTAGGTAACGCGACTGGAATAAAATTCATATTAACCATATTATTTACTTACAAATGTTTGTTTACACTTTTCCTCTAACGAATTAAGTTGCTAATATCGAAAGTGTAAAATAAAAATATATTCAACATTTGCGACTTTCTTTTTCCTTATTACTACTGAGACCTAACATGTAAGCCTTTAATGTGGTTTACTATTATGTGAGTATAAATTAGTAAATAACAGAGAAGAGCAAACTGAACGCAGGAAGTTGATTTAAGTATATTGAGTATTAATCATCTCAAGTTACAATTCAGAGAAGGAAAGTCAAGAAAAATAACTAAGGTGAAGGAACGGTAAGAAGAAAATGACAATAATCAGGGTTCGTTTTAAAATGTGGGAGTTATTACAACCACAAATATATTCCTCTCTCATTGATAAATACACGTTGTTACACTTGTAAACTTTCATAATGCGATCAGAATATAAATTACAAAATACTTTTTTAGGTAATGTCGATATGAACTGTATTGTCAGAAGTGCAGGACGATTATTTTTACCTAGCGTTTACGTATGTATCTATTCCCGAGGGACATAAAGCTAATCTACATATTCGTATAAAACAAGTTAGTTTGTGTATCATATTGATAGTATACTACTTTAATATATGTGTCAAAGTAAGTTGGCCTTACGTTTCGATCCTAGCAGGATCTTCTTCAGAGGCTCAAAAAATGAAATTAATATATCATTCCATTCAGTAATAATGTTTTTGTCAATTAGTAACCAAAAGGGACAAATATCAATCGAAAGTGCTTGTAATTGTTAGATGGTACCGGATATACAACCGGAAGCCCGTTTTATGAGAAATAAAATAGGAGTGAATATTTTGTTATGTCCTCATCCCATTCCTATCCTCCCTTCCACCACCCACCCTCCCCCCCCCTACGAAAAAAAAATGTCATTGCAATGCAGGAATCGAACCATTAAATTCCTTTACTAATAAATAATAACAATATACATACACAGTTTGGCTCACAATAATACACTTATTTGGACAAATATATCTTCAATAGTTTATGATATCTCAAATAGTTGACGTTTTCGTTAAAGTGGCATCACTAAGTACATTCAATGTTTAACACAAATATGTTTCAGAGGTGTGTTTGCTTACCTTAGTGCGGTAGATTATATAAATCTACGTAATACTGTAATATGTACATGTGGTAACAACTGAAGAAAACTTAGACATGCGATGGGGTTCGGCTTCCGACTTTGAACACTACTTATTTTCTTAACTTAAAAGAACGTACTACTCTAGAATAATATTTTAGTAAATATTTTTTTTAATATTTTGTGGCGGAAACATCTTTTCAAATGTTTTGCTTGGGCTCGTGTACATGTGTGAGGGTGGGGGTTACAAAATGTGATGTAATATAGATGAAAGTATTTTTCGTAGTCAGACTATGAATTTTCCCATTGTCTTATTTTCCTTTAGTTTAATGTCTTGAATTGAGCATCGTTTATTGTGATGTGTCATTTTTTGCTTTTTTATAGCGTTTCTTCTTTTGTGGACGTAAATAAGGAAACGGAAACAGCAACTTGGATTAAGTAGCTCAAAATATTACTGTATGTTAGTTAGCGTCTTTTAAGATTTGAGATAAATTAGCAGCAGGCATCTACCAAAATATTTCATCTATTCACACAGAACGTGAATGGTATTCTTATACCTAAAAGTGTTATTTATTAAATCTACTTTGTTTAGTTACCTTCACTAATATCCTCATTTTCTTAGTACCAAAATTTAGGTCATAAGTTAATCGATATATTAATCTAGGAGAATTTATTTAACGCCATAACTTTTTCTTTAGTTTTTTCCCCCAAAAGTTCAGAATACCATCTTCAAGATGATAGTATCTCAACAAAGTTTTTTTTTTTTTTTTTTTTCCTCCATTTATTGATAACTTCAGTCAAATTAACAGACTTCATATTTTCATACTATAGATGCTTCAGATTAAATAAACGTCATAACAAAATAACAGTTGTTCTAATAAACAGCACAATTGATCAAACGAGATTAATGGAAAAGAGAATCACATGTCCTAAAGGCTTGTTTAAGCTGCATAAAGTTAACCTTACTTTTACTAGGATATCGATGTTGTGTGTACTTTTTTACACTTATTGTAAACTTAAATTTATAGAAGAAATCCTCTACAACAGGAATACATTTATTCAATTTACATTGAAAGATGAAATGCTTCATATATAAAATAAGAAAATTGTATGGGTGAGCTACATCAACACCGAAACCAAGAAGGATATCCTTCTTGGAGAAGAAGAATTGCTTATTTAATAACATAGCCTCAACCCCTAAAATAAAGGTGGATGTCACACTACACTCCCAGAACAGATGTTCTATACTTTCAATATGCGTATCGCAAAAGGTACAGTTTGAAGAGTCGGATTTCCCGATAGTATGAAGAAGTTTATTGGAAGTTTATCTCAACAAAGTTACTCAAATGACACGTTTTGTAAATAAGTTACATCGCCATCACTTTGTGTTTGTTGTGAGTATATTTAATTGATTATGGTAAGAACAGAAAAGCATTCGATTTTTGTTCTCCTCAAGTTCATAAATGATGATATGGTTTAGGGATACATTTAGTATAAAGTTATTTTAAATTGTTTCAATTTTTTCGTTCTCATATCTTTGATCTTGCTGTTTTTCTCATTATCCTTTAGTTTCAACGACTGTCTTCTACCTGCATCAATTCCAGTCGGATCTATTCCTTCGACCTGGCTTTCAAAGAATATCACAGGTATCACTCATTAAAACATTTAATTGATTGATCGATCGGCTTAAGTAAAACTGTCATAGATCAATCACAACGATCCTGATTACAGGAGTTCAACAATTTTATTTTGATCTTGTCGTTGTTATTTGTTTCCAGTATTGGCTTTATGAGATGAACATAATTAAATGTTGGCCGTCGGTCAGTTATAAAACAATGTAAATAATGAACGATTGTAAAGATGAAATAAAAATTAATTCGTGGTAAATTGTAGAGTTGAACTTCCAAAGTACATGCATACATCGATATTATAGACTATTTATTGTATTTTGCCTCAGATAGATATATCTGTCATTGACAAGTAGGTTGACTCAGATCTGCGGCATAAGTTAGATATATTGATATATCGGAATACTGAACCCGGTACAGATATATCGTTTAGTTATACATTCACCGGAGATGTTCGCTTGGTCGTATCATCGTTGTTATCATCAAGGAACCAGGATTGTGTGTGATTACAGTGGTCATTGTTTCAATGGATAATGGCTATATTCTGTAGTATTTGCCCAAGTAATTTGAGGCAGGCGTGTCGGAAGCTTTCGTTAGTAATATACATATATAAT
Organism: Apostichopus japonicus; assembly: GCF_037975245.1. Lineage (NCBI taxonomy): Eukaryota > Metazoa > Echinodermata > Holothuroidea > Aspidochirotida > Stichopodidae > Apostichopus > Apostichopus japonicus. The sequence continues at coordinate 41,138,636 of NC_092576.1, forward strand.
ATAGTAATATATATATAATTGAAAATGTAGTCAGTTGGAACATCCAGAAAAACTTTCAGCCTCCACCGGGATTCGAACCCGAGCCTCCCGCTTTATATGCGGACACCCTGACCACTAGGATGTACGCTGATTGTATGTATAGAGGTTCGAAGCGGTACGGAAGGTCGTAATTCCACTGTAGGCGTTTGTTACCTGTATCGAACAATACTAGTTTGATTTTGGTGGCATATTTGCCTTACTCTGGATCAGGGTTTCCCTAACTTTATCGGCCCACAAACCCCATGTGGATGTCAGAGTTGTCCACAAACCCACAACTTTCGAGACACGATCTGAGTCATTATTATACTATATTACACATAACAGTCCTGGGAAAAGATCAAGTTCATAGTGTAATATTGTAATGAAAAGAACAAGGATAAACAAATATTAAAACCTTACATATTTAAGATCAGATCACGAATTGTATCACGCATCGATCACCCATCACGCACGATAAGACGAATGCTCTTGTTTTTCGTTAGGTACGACTTTTGTACATTACTAAATTATATGATATATCAGATTTTAGTTCGACAAAAAGTATACTCTTGTTTTGACTTTCAGAAACGTCCCATGTACCCACTAGTATGGACCCTTGGGTTTCATGCACCCCAGTTAGGGAACCCCTGCTTTAGTGATCAAACATGATTCTAACCAACTCGAAATCATTCGTGATTTTTCAACTCGGACATCGAAAGAGATACTTTGAAAAGACATGTATATATATATATGTATATATATATATATATATATATATATATATATATATATATATATATATATATATATATATATATATATATATATATATATATATATATATATATATATATATATATATATATACACATTGGTATTTTTGTTCAGCAACTGCAGCGGGAGGCCCGTGGTTCGAATCCCGGTGGAGGCTGACAGTTTTTTCACTGTTCTTGATTTTCCAACTCATTACGATTTTCATTTACATGTGTAGTTTATAACTGTGTCCATCTCCTTGTTTGTAGTTAAGTGGTTTCCACGACGAATTGGTCATCGCTGTTACATTCTTGATCTTCGACAGCCGACTGCAGCAACTACTGTTGATGACATTCAAATATGTGTTTGGTTGGTGAGTATCGTTACAATCTTCTTCAATGACTGGTTCCTTCCCGCTAGGTAGCTGCATAATACAATCCAGAAGCTAACATATAACAAATATGGTGGCACTGTAACAAAATTATAAATTGTGTGTAGCTACAATTTTTCACTGGTTGAAACCCAATTGCCTTTTCTTTAGGATGGAAATACTGATTCTGATACAGGGCAACGAAAAGAAAAAATCATTTGTGTAAAAAGTGAACAAATCAAAAAGAACATAAAACGGGGCGGAAAATTGCGTAATAAATGATCTAGAATCTAATGAATATCGTTGTTTTCATCCTCACGGTTTGAGATGAGTTCATTTCTTATATCCTTTTTAGCAGTAATAAACCGTCGTTAATGGTGTTACCAAACTAGTAAATATGACTCAGACTCAGTTTACAATGGCAGCGGCTGAATAATTAAATGGAACCTACATTAATTATTTGTATATTTGGAATTTAATATACATTCTATACTGGTATCCCGATTGCCGTTTGTTTGTTGAGCATGGAGTTAAACAGCTTGGTAGAACGAAAGACCTCTGTTACAACATAGCCTTAAATCTGTTATATATAGAAAAAATACCAAATGATACCCGAAATAGGTATATTTAATTTGTTGGAATTCTAGGTAAATTCTAAAGTCACATAAATCCTCTTAACTCCTTAATCCCCAATTGTGATCATATAATTGTCTCCTGGGGGAAATATATTTACACATTGTAATTACTTGAAATCTGTTCATTTTTGTCAATAGGGACCCAAGTATTGACAGATAGGTAATGAAATGAGGTTTTAATTTTTATATATTTTTTTTATAATTAAGCTAATTAGATATGTAAATATGCAAATGAGGTTATGATACAAACACTGTACTTTTTTTGCCCATTTGAAATTATTTTGATGAAATCTGCTGGACTTTTGATAGTTTGATGAGTTCAAGACATGTTATTTCATAAGTAAAATTTAATTTGATGTTTGAATGTGAGGAATATGACTGATTTTCCCCCCACCAAACAAACAAATGTATTCTGTAATACAATGGTAGCGACGCGTAACGGTAAGGATATATATACCAATTGCATACACAATACATTGTACATACAGTGTGCAACTGTGCGGCTTACCATATCAGAATTTCAGAATTTCATCGTCAGAATCTTCTTCTCCAACGGCTGGATGGTCAAATTGCCCATAAAAAGAAGGTCTAACTCCTTTTAGAAGTATTTAGCCATGATAATATGTGCTAAATAGTTACCGTTTCAATTACGTGAGTGATTGCATTGACCCTAACTACGCGAAGCATATCAACTGTGGTTGACCGAAATTCTATACCGTAGAAATGCTCGAGTTGAATTGCTAGAGATTTCTCACAAAGTGGAGGCGCTATTGTTAAATTGTTTCTATATAGCCCAGCGTTTCACTGTGGCGCTTCTGGAGAGCTAAAAATCTACTATGTAGGGTGAGGCATTCTGGAGAAATACTGTTTGAAAAAGGTTCGTGTTTTGGCCCTAATCTAGACCGAAAAACGTATTTTTTGACATATTTTCTCCAAATGTAGAGCCATCTCTCTACATATGCCTGTGAGGCTCCTGATTTGATTCCTTGTATGTCTTAGCTAGTTGTATGAGATAGGGTCAGTTGACTTGACATTTTTCACTGTTCTCAACATTTTTTGAAAAAAAGGTCAAAACGACCGGTTTATTTAATGTAAACAAATCTTTGAAGACAAAAAAAAAAAGACCATGTGACCCCCTCGGAAAAATTTTGTTTATTGATGCAGGCTGTCTTATGTGCAAAATAAAGCTATGGGAAGCTCTCTAGTGTATTTCTATCTCGAGAAATGACTTTCTAAAAACAAGGTTTTTCAATGGTCCACAGTTGGACCAACTGATGCCAAGGAGACTTATCATAATAATTTTTTTAACAATTAACAGTATACTATATATATTACAAGGTAAATATTGCGGAGAGGATCTAGTTCGTTTTTGCAGAATCAAATAACTGCATTACAATAAACTATAGGTGAATGTAGCTATACGACGTAACAATTTGTACTTGAACTCATTTATCTTTGACTGAGAAATACAACTTAATAAGCTATGCATTAACATGATACAGAGCAAGCCCTACTTTAATACTTTCCGTGTGAACACAAATGTCATCTTTAAGGAATTGTTATTCATGTAATTTGGATAACTGCATTCTATAACAGATATGGTGGCGCTGAAACACCATGCAAATAAGGAAGGTAAAACAAATGATACATTTCCATCGAATTAATGAACCTAGAGCACTGTAGTATACAGCAGAGTAGGGTCAAGTAATATATGGTAAGGTTGGTTAGATCCTAGAGCACTACATTCTATAACAGAGTAGGGTCAGGTAATATATGGTAAAGTTGGTCAGAACCCAGAGCAGTGTATTCTTTAACAGAATAGGGTCAGGACGTATATGGCAAAGTTGGGTAGAACCTAAAGCACTGTATTTTATAACAGAGTAGGGTGGGTCAGTATATGGTAAAGCTGGTTAGAACCTAGAGCACTGAACTCTTTAACAGAGAATGGTCAGGTAATATATCGTAAAGTTGGTTAGAACCCAGAGCACTGCATTCTATAACAGATTAGGGTCAGGTAATAGATGGTACAGTTGGTTAGAAACTAGAGCACTGTATTCTATAACAGAGTAGGCTCAGGTAATTTATGGTAAAGTTGGTCAGAACCCAGAGCAGTGTATTCTTTAACAGAGTAGGGTCATGACGTATATGGCAAAGTTGGCTAGAACCTAGAGCACTGTATTCTATAACATAGTAGGGTCGGTCAATAGAGGGTAAAGTTGTTAGAACCTAGAGCACTGTATTCTATTACAGTGTAGGGTCAGGTAATATGTGGTAAAGTTGGTTAGAACCCAGAGCACTTTATTCTATAACAGATTAGGTTCAGGTAATATATGGTACAGTTGATTAGAACCTAGAGCACTTTATTCTATAACAGAGTAGGCTCAGATAATCTATGGTAAAGTTGGTCAGAACCCAGAGCAGTGTATTCTTTAACAGAGTAGGGTCAGGACGTATATGGCAAAGTTGGTTAGAACCTACAGCACTGTATTCTATTACAGAGTAGGGTCGGTCAATATATCGTAAAGTTGGTTAGAACCCAGAGCACTGCATTCTATAACAGATTAAGGTCAGGTAATATATGGTACAGTTGGTTAGAAACTAGAGCACTGTATTCTATAACAGAGTAGGCTCAGGTAATTTATGGTAAAGTTGGTCAGAACCAAGAGCAGTGTATTCTTTAACAGAGTAGGGTCAGGACGTATATGGCAAAGTTGGTTAGAACCTAGAGCACTGTATTCTATAACATAGTAGAGTCGGTCAATAGACGGTAAAGTTGGTTAGAAACTAGAGCACTGTATTCTATTACAGAGTAGGGTCAGGTAATATGTGGTAAAGTTGGTTAGAACCCAGAGCACTTTATTCTATAACAGATTAGGTTCAGGTAATATATGGTACAGTTGATTAGAACCCAGAGCACTTTATTCTATAACAGAGTAGGCTCAGATAATCTATGGTAAAGTTGGTCAGAACCCAGAGCAGTGTATTCTTTAACAGAATAGGGTCAGGACGTATATGGCAAAGTTGGTTAGAACCTACAGCACTGTATTCTATTACAGAGTAGGGTCGGTCAATATATGGTAAAGTTGGTTAGAACCTAGAGCACTGAACTCTTTAACAGAGTAGGGTCAGGTAATATATCGTAAAGTTTGTTAGAACCCAGAGCACTGCATTCTATAACAGATTAGGGTCAGGTAATAGATGGTACAGTTGGTTAGAAACTAGAGCACTGTATTCTATAACAGAGTAGGCTCAGGTAATTTATGGTAAAGTTGGTCAGAACCCAGAGCAGTGTATTCTTTAACAGAGTAGGGTCATGACGTATATGGCAAAGTTGGTTAGAACCTAGAGCACTGTATTCTATAACATAGTAGGGTCGGTCAATAGAGGGTAAAGTTGGTTAGAACCTAGAGCACTGTATTCTATTACAGTGTAGGGTCAGGTAATATGTGGTAAAGTTGGTTAGAACCCAGAGCACTTTATTCTATAACAGATTAGGTTCAGGTAATATATGGTACAGTTGATTAGAACCCAGAGCACTTTATTCTATAACAGAGTAGGCTCAGATAATCTATGGTAAAGTTGGTCAGAACCCAGAGCAGTGTATTCTTTAACAGAGTAGGGTCAGGACGTATATGGCAAAGTTGGTTAGAACCTACAGCACTGTATTCTATTACAGAGTAGGGTCGGTCAATATATGGTAAAGTTGGTTAGAACCTAGAGCACTGAACTCTTTAACAGAGTAGGGTCAGGTAATATATTGTAAAGTTTGTTAGAACCCAGAGCACTGCATTCTATAACAGATTAGGGTCAGGTAATAGATGGTACAGTTGGTTAGAAACTAGAGCACTGTATTCTATAACAGAGTAGGCTCAGGTAATTTATGGTAAAGTTGGTCAGAACCCAGAGCAGTGTATTCTTTAACAGAGTAGGGTCATGACGTATATGGCAAAGTTAGTTAGAACCTAGAGCACTGTATTCTATAACATAGTAGAGTCGGTCAATAGACGGTAAAGTTGGTTAGAAACTAGAGCACTGTATTCTATTACAGAGTAGGGTCAGGTAATATGTGGTAAAGTTGGTTAGAACCCAGAGCACTTAATTCTATAACAGATTAGGTTCAGGTAATATATGGTACAGTTGATTAGAACCCAGAGCACTTTATTCTATAACAGAGTAGGCTCAGATAATCTATGGTAAAGTTGGTCAGAACCCAGAGCAGTGTATTCTTTAACAGAATAGGGTCAGGACGTATATGGCAAAGTTGGTTAGAACCTACAGCACTGTATTCTATTACAGAGTAGGGTCGGTCAATATATGGTAAAGTTGGTTAGAACCTAGAGCACTGAACTCTTTAACAGAGTAGGGTCAGGTAATATATCGTAAAGTTTGTTAGAACCCAGAGCACTGCATTCTATAACAGATTAGGGTCAGGTAATAGATGGTACAGTTGGTTAGAAACTAGAGCACTGTATTCTATAACAGAGTAGGCTCAGGTAATTTATGGTAAAGTTGGTCAGAACCCAGAGCAGTGTATTCTTTAACAGAGTAGGGTCATGACGTATATGGCAAAGTTAGTTAGAACCTAGAGCACTGTATTCTATAACATAGTAGGGTCGGTCAATAGAGGGTAAAGTTGGTTAGAACCTAGAGCACTGTATTCTATTACAGAGTAGGGTCAGGTAATATGTGGTAAAGTTGGTTAGAACCCAGAGCACTTTATTCTATAACAGATTAGGTTCAGGTAATATATGGTACAGTTGATTAGAATCTAGAGCACTTTATACAACACCTAATTATATTCCGGCCATTGGATTGGTCAATTGCTTGTCGGTTGCATGCAAAATCCGCTCTATTGCACGCTATGATGATAGAACCATGCGTTATACTTTTTTGATAGCACTTTTTTCAATGGTAAGAGAGCAGAGAAACCTGTCTGTTCAAAACAATCTGTTGCATGAGTGCATTTTACATCCAATTATATCCAAATTTGAAGGTATTGTATAGAACAAATAATGAATGGTTTCCATTCGTGCAATAGTGCAAATATTTCATTCGTTGAATAATGTAATTTGTTCCATTCAACTCGGCTGCGCCTCGTTGAATGGAACATTCCATCTTTCAACTCATGAAATATTTGCACTATTGCACTCATAACCATTTATTATTTGTATATTATTCTATAACAGAGTAGGCTCAGATACTCTATGGTAAAGTTGGTCAGAACCCAGAGCAGGTATTCTTTAACAGAGTAGGGTCAGGACGTATATGGCAAAGTTGGTTAGAACCTACAGCACTGTATTCTATTACAGAGTAGGGTCGGGTAATATATGGTAAAGTTGGTTTGAACCTTGAGAACCGATGGATTGGAAAATCATTGACCATGTAAGTTAAACAATACATGTTCTGCAATATAAAACAATTGAAGGCACCGATATTCTTTTTTTTTATTACATGGCTAAGTTTGATTCGATCATTGTACGTGGAATGTCGGTTGCACCAGATGAATACATATATTTAAACTATGAAGAGACTTATGTACGATGCAGATGAATTATCTGTTCAGTGTATCTCATGTCTAGCTGGTCTTATTTAAGTATATACAGTCTCGTGCTACATTTTTCTATACACAAAATGAGTCAAACATGTATGCCGCTCAACACTGTCCATACCAAGCCCAATGCTCATCTATGATACATTCATACAAGTGTAAATATCACAGCTGTCTGTTTTAAGAATTGACTCATCCCTTGTTGATGATGGCATTTATTAATAATAACGAATTAACAGCAGGCCGCTACTAATTTCCTTTCTGGTCATTGACTTGAAAATCACCTAGAATATTAGAAGGGAATATATAATTCATCTAATGCCAACATTTTAAAGTACTTTAATTTTAAATAATGAAATGGTTTTATTTTCTCTTTACGTCAGCATGATGGTGTCCCTTTGACCGATTTAGGGTACACAAAAGAAGTAAGTATGATAAGTTTTTCACTGTATAGTGTTACCATTTCACACAAGTCTCTTAAAACTCACGCCTTAGCCACTCTAATCCAAACTTAAGCTAAACAAAATGTTACTGAAGAACATTCAGATCTACCAGTGCCATGTTTAATAACTTACCTACTACAGGTTAAATAAACATGTGCTGGTATAATCAAACTATAACTGCACGACCTTAAACACAGAACTGATGATAATCATTACGGTATAATCTCCCAAATCGTTATCTGCATATTGTTTGAACTAAACAAATATTGGTTCGTTAAATTAACTTGTTCAATTTTATAGCTAAGGTTTTGTGTATGAAATAGCTTTATTACTTGCGTCGAGGTAATGTTTTTTTGCAATTTTCATTTTAACGGACTTGAAAGGTGAACGAACAAAGGCGTAGAAAATTTGAAAACTAATCTAAGCAGATCAATATATACCAATATAAATAGAATATTAAATAGTATCATTTACAACCGATTGCAACACCACCGTAACTTAGTTATACACATCACACTCATCATATGCAATGATACTGTGATTGGCTCATATGCAACAACATGACTGATAGGATTCAATTAAATATTCAGCCTGGATTATCAGTAATTCTTGTAACCTTCGCTTACTGATTCAAATCACCGTCTCAATCCCTATTTTCTTTGTTTTTAGCGAAAACATCGTATTATTAACGTTTGTCCGGTGGTCCGTTTCCAACAAAAATTCAACCCCGTACAAGTAAATCTGAAACTTTTCCATGGCCCAAACAACAGCTAGACGTTCTTTCTCGATGGTAGCATATTTAACTTCTCGAGGCTGCAACATTCTACTGGCGAAACATATTGGGTACTTTACACCATCCTCTTCCTGCATGAGTACTGACCCAACCCCTACATCCGAAGCGTCACATCTAAGAATGAATGGTTTCGACATGTCGGGTAGGTGCAAGATTGGTGCGGAAGCTAGCCTTGATTTTAACGTGTCAAATGCAACACCCTGAGAAGAACCCCATTTAACCCTGTTTGGATTAGAACCTCGCGTGAGATCAGTTCAGGGAGCGGAAATGGCCGCGAAGTTTGGTATAAATCGACTATAATAGCCAACAAGTCCCATAAATGATCTCACTTCCTTTATTGTAGTAGGTATCGACGCATTTAAAACCTTCTGCACCTTGTCGGGCTGAGGGCTCAAGATCCCTTCCCCAACCACGTAACCTAAAAATTCTAACGATGAATAACCAACAAAACACTTTGTTGGTCGCGCTGTAAGTCCGGCGCTCCTAAGACGCTCAAGCACTGTTGCCATCAGTTCTACATGACTATCCCAATCTGTGGAGAACATTAATACATCGTCGATGTAGTTAACAGTGTTTTGCAACCCATCAAGCAGCCTGTGCATCATACGCGTAAATACGGCAGAAGCGTTGACAACACCAAAAGGCATGACTTTGAATTGATACATTCCTTGATGCGTTACAAAAGCTAGTTTCTTTCTCTCTTCTACGGCAACCGGTATCTGCCAATAACCTTTTGATAGATCTGTTTTTGTAAAATACTTTCACTTAGATACCTTTGCCATCAAGTCCTCAATACTGGGAATAGGTTCGGGGTCAAATAAAGCAACCTTGTTAAGCTTTCTAAAGTCAACACAAAACCTGTTTGACCCGTCTTTTTTGCGAACCAACACTATTGGCGATGCGTACGGCGAATAAGACCTTTCAATAACATCAGTTTCTAACATGTACTCTATTTCTTCCTCTATAACCTTTTGCGTACTCAATGGAATTGGATACGGTCTACTTCTTACAACTTCATCCGTTACCATTGGCAACGTATACTCAAGTAAATTCGTACGACCAGGCGTATCGGTTAACACATCTCTGAATTCAGACAAAACAAGCGAAACCTCTTTTGCTTTGTTTTCGCATAGCTCTGAATTCACATTGACATCTCTAAAACATTCTTTTGATTTAGAAGGAGGTAGTACTATATAAACTTATCTGTTTCAGAATTATTTTCCTCAATGATTGCGCAAGATCCACTCTGCTCCTCTAACACACTCCCAGCTGACGCAATATCAACATTTCGATCGGATGTTCGAACAAAATATTTCTTTAGCAAGTTTGCGTGAAATGTTTTCCCTCTTTGTTGACTCTATAGTCGTACTTGCCTACCTTTCCTACAATATGATAAGGCCCTTTCCACTGCATAGTTAGCTTGTTACTGTCTGTAGGTAACAAAATTAGAACTTGGTCATGTACATTGAATTTTCAATCACGTGCCCTTGCGTCATAATATTTCCTGTATCTACTAGACGATTTGGCCAGCTCGTTTTGAGCCAAATAACATGTTTCCTCAAGTCTTTCTTTCAAATCGATCACATACTGATAGGTAGTTTTAACTTCTTCCTCCTCTATTTCACCCGTCCACAAATCTTTCAAGATACCCATTGGCCATCGGACCGTCCTCCCATACAACAATTCAAATGGGGAGAATCCTAGTGATTCTTGGGAGACCTCCCGATAAGCAAACAGCAGGGCGGGTAAAAATCGATCCCAATCACGTGGTCTTTCAGCACACATACGCCTTAACATTTTGTTTAACGTACCGTTAAATTTCTCAACCAAGCCGTTACAAATTGGATGGTAAGGTGTAGTGGTTAGTTGTTTGATCTGCAATACCCGACTAATCTCCCTCATGAGATCGGAAGTAAACTGACTTCCCATGTCGGTCAGAATTTCTTTGGGAAACCCCACCCTAGTAAATATCTCGAGTAGAGCTTCGGCTACACGCTCTGTTTCAATACTAGGCAGAGCAACTGCCTCTGGGAACTTCGTAGCATAATGTACTAAAGTCAATACATATCTATTAACTCGATCTGACACTGGAGCTAACGGACCCACTAAATCGATAGCTACCCTATGAAACGGAGTGTATATAAGTGGCATACGTCCTAACGGTACTTCGGAGATTATACCCTCGAAACCGTTCTCTGGCATACATCACAAGACATACAAAACATTTTCACATCGTTTTGGATACCAGGCCAATAGAAATTGCTCGTGATCCTATCGTGTGTTTTTTGACACCTAGGTGACCAGACAATGGCGCTTCGTGGCCCACACTTAACACTTTGTTTCGAAACCTTTTAGGCATCACTACCTGACGAAATTCTTTGTCACCTCTTGACTTCGCCGACTTGAATTTACGAAACAATACATTATTTACTATAGTAAACCTAACCTCATTTCCACCTCTCGTCATTTTGACATTACCAGTCTTTGCTATGTCATACAATTTGGCAAAACTAGGCTCGTCTTTCTGAGCCTGTATCAATTCTTCTCTTCTAATATCTAACTCCTCCGACTTTGCGGTTCTCAAAGGCTTGAGAGGTTTGTCCTTTTTTTGCTTTTGAGCTCGGGTCTCGACAGCACCACTTACAGAACCTGGATCCTTACCACTACTTTCAAATTGAGGGGGATTCCAATTCGGGTCTGGGTCCTGTGGTTCTCTAACACCATTAATATTTCCCAGAATTAAATCATATAACGGACTTTCCATTACTAGAGCCTCCACTTCTCCCTGATAAAATGGCGTATCAACAGCAATAACAGCAACTGATACGTCACGTACTGTACCATCAAGAAGAACACAACGTTTGTTTGCACCTGTGAACTTTGAAGGGTCAACGAATTTCCTTCGAGCTACAACCGTAGTGCAACCTGTGTCCCTTAATACCGACACCTTTGACGACCCAATGTAACCCTCCCTTACAGGCATACATCCATAATTGGTTTCTACAGCACTTACTTTAGGCAGACCGTGTTTGACATTGTCCTCCCCTACCAGTAATTCGGAGTCGGTTCGACAAGCGGCCGCTCTTTCTTTTACCTCTGCCTTAGAGTCACTACCCTCTGACAAACCTGCACCCCTGTCATAGCTACGACCTTTTGAGGCATATGTACCCCTATGTTTCTTACAATCGCGAGAAACATGACCCACGTCGCTACAATTATAACATTTCTTGTTCTTATTCCACTCCTTGCCCTTATCTACCTGCTGTTCAAACTGTAAATTGTGGCTAGATTCTTGTTTTGAAGAACCCTTCTTGTCCCACTGTTTACCCCTGGCGTCGACATAACGATCAGCCCTATAAGCCATGTCTTTAACACTAACAGGTTGTCCCTCTTTAACAAATATACGAAGATCCTTAGGACACATACTATAAAATTGATCTTTGACCATGAAGTCTACCATACCTTCATAAGACTTAGTCGTATCGCTTAGGTCTACCCAGCGTTCCAAGTAACCTGTGAGTCTATCCACAAGTTGGATATAGCTTTCCCCTCCTTTAAGCTTTGAACCTCTAAACTTTCTACGAAAACCATCGGCATTCATATCATAGATACAAAGTAACGCTTTCTTAAGGATGTCATAATTCTTAGAATCATCATTGGACAATCTTGAATAAACATTAAGGGCTTTGCCCGTTAACAGGGCACTCAACAATATGGCCCATTCTGATCTTACTTTTCCTGCCGCGGTTAAGTACCTCTCAAACCTTTTTAGGTATGAGTCAATATCGTCTTTTTTTGCGTTAAAACATGGTATCTCAGGCTTTTTGAACGGTGACATTTGCGGCGAGCCTACATCCGGTTTTCCTGAGGACCGCGTCTTCACGTTTTCCTCTGCAATTCTTAGTTCAATTTCTCTTAACTCCTTTTGATGTTCTCGCTCCCTCTGTCTTTCGTCCCTTGTCTGTGCATCCAGATTCTTTGCAAAATCAATTAGCGCCTGCCCTTTGAGGTCAAGGCCTTCTCCCATTTCAATATAATTTTGAAGCTCTGCCATCTTAGGCAACTCTGTAGTGACGTGGGGCACGAAATTTACACATAAGATCAATGAAATGCGAACAATAATAATCACCTCTTTCATCCCAGAACGAGCTCCCAGAACAATTAGAGTAGAACTTGCTCACACCCAGTTCGTTCGTCACTTTCTATTGTTGACGAGAATTACGAGAATGACGCAGACGTTGGACGTCGGAAGGCTCGTTTGGCTCTGTTGAGGGCGCTCGCGGCCCGCAAAACGTCAGACGAAGTTCCTGATGCTTAGTGCTATAGGTGGCCCAACGATAAACGACTAGACGATTAGTTTCCCGGACAGGCCCCCAAAATGTCACGGGTAAGGTAAAACTATTCGACTGGACAACGTAAATACTTGGATGGCGTGTGTCTTTTGTATAAGCTTTATTTGGTCCTCGTTACCAGGGGCAAAAACCGGAATTCGGTCAGTTTCCGGCTTTTTACACGTATCGGTACGTTATTTAAGATATCTGAAAAGATATATATTACCACGAATTCATCAGCGGGGAACTGAAGTTGCCCCTACATATACTATAGTAAAATAGCGAAGTACTGCGGGCTATAACGCCGCCCAACGGACATCGTGTCCAACTGCAACAAGTGACTGCTGTGGTGCACCCAGCACCCTTGCACAAAGTATATTAAACTAAACACGAATACCACGCCCTGACCTGCTTACCCGGCCTATTCATACCGACCCTTTACCTGCATTTTATGCAAATTAATCTAAACAAAGACTTGCACAAATTCCATTGATGCCCGTCGAGCAATCAGTGAATTAAACAAAGCATATACTAGAATGTCGTATGTTACTAATTTGAACTTCGTGAGCAAAACAGACAACAAATGAATATTCATCAGTAAATTTATCCAGCTGCACGATAGTCGTTAGACTTGCGTCAAGCATACTCGTGACACAGATTATATTAGGAATACGTTTGTTTTCGCTATGTTCTTAGAGGATAGTATTTTTGGACGCTCCGTTCGATACAAGGTTTTGAAGTAATGTGTATTTGCAAACAAAAACGGAAAAAGAGGAATGAATAGACGAGAACTACAAGTATAAAGAAACACAAACATGTAATAATATTAAGGAAGAAACTATACTTACCACTGTCCACGAACACAAGTGGTAGTTAAATGGAATGTACATTCACAATGACCGTAGCGGAACATGAAATGACATTCGTTATACGGTGGCTCTAAGCAGAGGCTAAAATTAAGAGGCGAGACAAATTGAAATTAACAACGACATCAACATGTAACCTGAGATATAATGTGACACACACCTTATTAGATCTAGCGACAGAATATAGCCTTCACCCATACGGTGAATGGAAGGCAAACCCCGCAGTGCTATACACTATGCTAAATGTACTTCAGAGCACATCTCCTTGTAAATATTTAAAGTACAACTATGATAACGAATCTTACATGGTGAATTGCTTTCCATACGTTATGTTTTAATTTCTTATTTCAGGTGAAACGATTCCGAAATTATTGGAGGTAGGCTTTAATTAAAGTATATAATGTACATTCGTGAAATGAAAATTTTCGTTAACCAAGTATCAAGAGGATTGTTTTAGATATTAAGAGTTCCTTGATTCTTAACGGAATGAACGATATCCACGCCTAACGTAAATCACAGAAGTTGCATATGCAAGGTATCTTAGACATTAGTTCTATATTCAGCTCTGTCTGACAATGCTCACATGCCTTTTGATCTCTCGTAATGTTAGTATAGTCCATGGGTACTTCATAATCATGTGAAAACTGTCAGCTTCATGCATTGACTACCTTGTTAAATATTACGAGATTTATACATAAAGAGCACACGAAAGATGGATGAGTACTCGTCTTTCTTATTTGGCCTGCACTTGAAAACCAGCTATCGTGGTACATCGATATAATATAGAAATGAGTTGATAATTATCGTTACCGTGGCAATGGTCACCACATTCAAGTCCAGAAACTCCTGCACAATATGTATAAGAAACCAAAGCTAAATAATAACTGAAGATCAATCAGCTCGACTAGTTTTATTTATTTAAAGTATAAATTCTACCGGTGTATAGATATGGATACATATGCTATTACATTTAAAACAAAATGTATGTCTTCTCGATACTAAAACTAATAAGCATAGTTGTCGCAATTGACCCAATAGTTATCTGGACACATTAAGCTGTGTAATATTGTTGCAAACTAAACGTTTGTGAATGTTAGATTCATTATCTGGTATTTCTTTTTTTTATCGCTGAACATTTTAAAGATGATATATGAGTACAGTTTCATCGATTGTGGTTCTTGAAATTTTCTCTCATCTAATACAATGATGATGTGATTGACTGATCAGCAACAACTGATATTAATCAATCATAGCTTAAGCCTAAATTAAGTAAAGTATAGCCTTGTAGTAATCGCTTTTCATGCCTCCTTAAGCTGTCTCCCTTGTTCTTCCAAAAAGTGTAACGGAACATTCGTATAATTAAATTATGTAATTAAAGTTAGTGATCATGTTCGGAATAAATTTGCTTTCGTTATATTCATACCGGATATAATTTAATAAGATTCCATTCAAATACAAATGTTGAAATTTAATTTGTATTTGTAATTAGAAGAAAATGAAGACATGTTTAGAGCTTGAACTCTAAATGATAAGAAACACTGACATGAACTGTATATTTTAAGGTAGATAAAAATAGTTGCCACGGTTCATGATCACTAGTGGTATTTTAGTGGTATCTCACCTATACAGTGATCGGAAGTTAAACCATGCAGTGATATACACTAAGCTATATGGACGATCAAATGAACTTCAGAACACATCTCCATGCAAATAATTATCACACGAGTAGAACATCTCCATGCAAATATTTATGACACGAGTAGAACATCTCCATGCAAATATTTATCACACGTGTATAAAAAGGAAGCTTACTGGGTGAGTTGCTTACCATACGGTTATTTGTATGTTATCTCTTCTATCTTATTTCAGTGGAAATATTCGGAACCTATTACTTCCTCTTTGCTTCTTTGATGAAGTATTAGTTTGCGTTTTGCATTAATGAAATGCAAATGTTTAAACTAGGAATGAATTACCTGGAAATAAAATGGCACAGTAAAGTACAATATATATATACAAACGCGGTGATTAGATGTTTAGCGATGCGAAATGTTTCTGATGACAAATATATGTTATTATCCACAGGGAATCAGAATGGCAAAAGAACCGTACGGCATCAGAAGGGACGTGATGCACCGATACTATACCAAGGGTGCTAGCAGGATAGTTCCAAAAGCCACTGCAAAAAGCCTTGCTCATTTCATGAATAATCCAATCATATACATGCTGTTTTATCCCAGCATTGAAAAATATTGATTTAATTATCATGTCTAAAATAAAATATTAATAAAAGTAAGAGCTAAGTACAAAATTACATAAATTAAAATATTCCACGAAAATCAAGTATTACAATAAATTACGCTCTTATTGTTGTTTTAGAAAATAAGCAAATTCATCATGCAGCGCGATTTGTTCAAATTAACGTTATTTTTGCCTTCCTGTGTGGCGTGACTCAGACAGTTAAAAAGTTATTAAACTAACTGACTCTTAACTACTTTATTATCAACTGCCATGCATAACTGCATTGTTCATTTGAGACAGTTGAAAAACACTGGAAAGAACGTAAATCCATTATTTTACGCGAATCTTGCTGTGTCCGACACTGTTGTTGAGTGTTTTATATATGTATAACCTATCACCAATAGTTCACCTACCCAGAGAAATAGGTTATACGATTTGCTCTTATGTTCATGTTTTCGGTGATTGATTTTGATGACATCAAAGTCAACTCCATATTGTTTACACGAGAAATGCTATGTAAGTACTCTTGCGATTTCATTGAAGCTCTTATTTCTCACACTTAGATTAAATTGATCAAGTTTAGAAATAAACCTCTGTTATTTGTTCAAATAACGTTGTTACGTGACCGTTCTCAGACTTAATGTGGAGAACAGATCACGTGGCATAACACGGAGAAAACAAGGATGAAAGTAAGTTTAAAGCATTTAATAAGCTATTTACATGGCAGAACAAAGTATAACTATGAACATAATACATAACTATAGATTCTTAATTCAATTAACGTCTTTCTGGACTTGGAGAGCCGGGGGAGAGTTTCTGCTTATTTCTTGAGTTACCTTAGTGCTAGGCGGATA
Organism: Apostichopus japonicus; assembly: GCF_037975245.1. Lineage (NCBI taxonomy): Eukaryota > Metazoa > Echinodermata > Holothuroidea > Aspidochirotida > Stichopodidae > Apostichopus > Apostichopus japonicus. The sequence continues at coordinate 41,155,485 of NC_092576.1, forward strand.
GTGTCCAGGTTTGCTTTAGAAGTAGTTCGGCTGGATGTAGATAAAGTTCAGGTAGAGCGACGAGAATCCATTAGAGTGTAGTAGGTCGGAGTTCCGACAAAAGTATAGAGTTAAATATTCACTGTGTTTAAAATGGGCACAGTAATCAATGCCAAGGAACCATCAGAGGTGTGGCGACAACCTCTGAACGGAACGAACGGAGAAAACGGAGAGGGCGCTCAATCGGGCGTGTGCGGCTTTTATACTCGGAGTGTAAAGGAATGTTCCAGTAACTTATGAATATTCATGAAGTCCGCAGAAACACTTTGTTGGCGAGTTCCAGTTATGTAGAGCGCGTGAGCACATCTGGGATCGTAACAATCGGAAGACTCGGAGACTTGAATGGTAACTTATATTACGTAATAGGGTAGGTGAATAAGTGGGTTACATAACAACGTAAAGATTTAATTATGAGTATTTAGTAGAATGAATTAGTAGAATAATTGGTGTCTGTTATGTTATAGAAGTGGAAGGTTTAAAAATTCGAAACCTTTACATTGCCATCTTACAATTTGAATTCATACTTGGATAGTCAAAGCCATGGCTAAAAACTGCATCTTATTGGGATTTTCCTTATTTAATAGCATCAACATGTTCCTCAGATTATCCTAAAACTAAACAAAATGTTTTGCCAATCATAATAGGTTTGATATTAGTATTTTGTTTAGTCATGTTGTTGATAATTGGCTTCCTGAGAACGTAATCTGCTTTATTACACAGCAGTATCTTCCTGTACATACTTTTCTTGGTCCTTGTGTAATTATAAGAATAACGAACTGCTAACTTCCAATATGTAAACGTTTCCGTCTCTGTTTTTTCTGCTTTCATGTACCCAATGGTGGTGACAAATTGAGTTTACTGTAGCACTGTTTGCACGAATTCTTTAGCATAAGGATGAATTTTATGTGTCAAAAAGCACGTACATGAAAATTCCTTTATGTTTCTAATTTTTCTAAAACTACATGTCTCCATCTTTTACAGGACTTTAAATTCACAAATGTACATAATAATGCAGAAAATATAAACATTTGAAAAGTATTGTATCGTTCGTGTTTTCTTTTATTGATACAGTCGTTTATCGTTGATCGAATATGTCACCATGTGATATTATTTGTAAACAAAAACAAGAAAACGTGTCCTGTCGTTTACTGAATACTGCTGTTTAGGTATATTTTGTCACGGATACCGTGTTTTTGATTTGCAGAAAATACTGCTAACTTCAGTTATATTAGATACTCAAGCATTTCACATCAATGGGCTTTGAAATTAATATAATATTATTGCATTTGTAATAACCTTAGTGGCCTCATTTTTATTTTGTTTATTAAAGAGTGCTCGTCGTTTGTTGAAAAAGAATGAAGCAAACAGTGATTGTTGTTAAAAATTAAGAAGAAAAACTAAACTTTGAAATATTCAACTAAGATGTATGTTGTCTATTGTTACTGTTTCTCTGCTGTTTGGTTTTAGAATATCTGATTTTGTGTATTTTATATATATTGTACACAGTGAAATTGCATGCAATGTTCTGTATATTTACAAAGATGGAGTTAACTTATACACTACCGTCAAATTACAGGTTATAGACATTTCAGAATACATCAAGAGTGTAATACATGAGTGGCTAACACATGTGATGGCAGAAATCTCTTACAAAAGAATAAATTGCAAAAATTATCATGGCGTACTGGAGACCAATATGACTTTCTTTAAAAACCAATGTAGTCTGCTTCGCAATACACAGTGAACTGTTAAAGAGATCAAAGAGCTTTAATACTAAAAGATGTATTCGCATGCCAGCGGATACGGACAATTATCACATTTGGCTGTAGTGTGTCATAAGATGGTAAGTCTCTACACCGTTGATTGACTGCTTTCCAATGGAAGTTCGTCGAGAAAAGTATCCGTCCATATACTTTTAATGGCATCATTTCAGTTACTCACCTCATGTAACAGTACTTTTTCGGCCACACATTAGGAACCATATATGTTTTATGAGGTCATTAGTAGTATTATGATCAGAAGGAAGGGAGATTTTCCTGTGAGAAGGAATCCATGAAAACATTAAATGAAGTCACGAGGTTGATACAGTACTACTGTATATCTCACTCTTTAATGCAATTTCATAAATATATAAACTGAATCAATTGTTTGTTACAGTGATAGTTAAACTGTTCGCTCGTTCCTTCATCGCTGTGTGTTACAGCCGGGTTAACCCCGTCATTGTCCAACCAACCTGATATAAATATGACTTAGAAAGGTTTACATGTGCCACAAAAATATGGCATTACGTTTATATGGGTTTATATCTAATCCGGGTAAAGCAATGGCTTTCATGGGTGGGGGTAATCAAATGGACAGTCGACTTTGTTGTTCGTTAAATGAAATATTACGGGGATATGTGCACTAATCTTGCCCTGTTGTCCTTACGCTTGTTTGGTATGAATATCTTGCAGAATATTCACTTTTTGTTGACATCAAAAGATAACATCAAATGGAGATATTTACTACCTTTGAGCACATACAAAACAAAAGCACTCTGTATTTAATGTTTTATGATGCAGCATGTTACTTTAACAGTTTGCCACGTTAATTGCTGCTATTTAAGTATTAAGTGGTCAAGTAGTAAAATGTTAATTTAGAAAGCGTAGAGCACAATCAGTGTATGTTATAATTTATTTTTCAAGAAGTGACCTGCTCTTCTCCGAGTAGCTCCAGCATGAACGTCACGCCACGTTAAACGAACCACTGAATATCCACCTTTCTGTTCCGGTCTTTCTTTATCACACCGTCCCGTCTACGTTTGACTCTTACTTAATTCTCTTTTGCGGCCACTTCAAAGACCTATTTTCTTTTGGAATTATTCTCTCCATGAAGTGTTATTTCCTTAATGCCTTCTTGAAGCTTCCTGACACAAACCTCTCTGTAATTTTCGCAAACGACTTCTCTTGGATGTGACACCTCGACAAGGAGCCTAGCGGTAGCCGGCCAATCGGAGGTACCTCCGCTTGCGAAGTTAACGTCAAAGTGCCGGTACGTAATGTACTTATGTTCAGTGGTTTGTTTTCACCAAGAGACACGGATTGGGTTCATTTTTTAAAGACTACCTCTCTTATCTACTTTATTTTGTTCGTCTCCCCAATACTGGACGGCTTAACTAATGTCAAGAAAATCATCGAAATATTTTCATCGAGATATTTGTTTACTTTCGAACGTTCAAACAGCAAAGCGCAACTTTTTTTTTCAATAATGGTCAGAAACTTTGAAAGAATCTACGATTCTCTGTTCATCTATTATATTTCCTAGTTTTCAAGTAACTTGACACTTTTATACACGAGTTATAAGGAAGATTGTATCTCACCATATGATAGTATTTCCCAAATCACAACAGCTGCGGAGCAGACCTCACTACCCATGAATATTCATTACGATGTAACGCCTCTGGAGACAGCGACATATGCGAAGACTGGATACGATCAAACACACAAGAGCATACGTTCGAAAAAAAAATATGGAAAGAACAAAGAAAGAGATTGGAATATATCAACTGAGTTCATGAACTTCTTTCCAACAATTTAAAATATTTTTTTGGGGTATAAATGCCTGAAATGATGTATTAGTAACTTAGTAAGTAGAGTGTCAATATTGTGCATGATTAATCAATCGTAAATATATGCACACATATCTAGCATGACAGTGTTTTTGTAGACCGAAAAGGTGTTATAGAATACTATTATCGCTCTATTTGTCGACTACTTATTGATTCAGGTGTTATAAGTTTACCTAAGTATGTTTACTTAATGGGTGGTAACTCAGTACTTGTGTTTCAAGTACATGTATTGCTCAACTTTTAACGTCACTGATGAAGGATATTGCATAGGCTAGTGCACTAGTGAGTTTGGTAACCAATGAGAGCGATATAGTAAAATAAAACCAGACAAATTAAGATAACCTTTGCCCATGTGGAATTCACATTCAATCATATAAAAAGAGTTAACTATTCGAAAATATATACAATTGAACAATGGAAAACTACCTGGGGAATTATAAACGAAGGAAGTTAACAACAAATGTATTGCTAGAACGGCTAGCATCGAATCATTATTTGACAAATTAATGTAGAAGTAGACAGCACTGGAGACATAACCCACATATAGCATATATAACATTCTGTATAAAAATACACATTTAGCTATTGGGAATGCTTACAGAATATCCAGGTTTACATTATTTACACAAGAAAAAAGTCCGTAAAATAACCTCGATTCTTAAAACAAATTTTAAACAATTAACTTGCTGGTAATAAGAGCCGTTGCATGCACATTTCAAGCTACAACAGTAACTAACAATAATTGAAAAACCAAATGTTCAGGTTCAGACACCGGTGTAAAGAAGACTGGAATAATTCTCCGTGAAGTTACAATCTCGACGTACTGAATATATGTCGTGACACATGTATTCAATTAAAAGATCACACAGAATAAGGTTTCTTCTTGATAGCAATTTGCAAGACTTACAACATTAGAATAAATTAATTCCATCCAAGATAAATAATTTTAACTCAACATCAGTGAAGGGCCTAGTATCTTTGATGGTTTCTCTAAGCTGGCATCTAATGTTTTGCTGACAAAAAGTTCTTTCACCTAATGCAAATGAGCTGTTAAGAAGATTCAAGCGAAAGACACATATAAATTTTTTTTTTCTCATATTTCCATAAGTGGTGTAGCTAATTTGACTAATCCAAAATGTTTCACTCTGGAGGAGGTTCCCGAAGATGATGACGATTACCCCGTATTGTATATGAACGCTGACCCAATTATTAATATTGACTGCACAGCTTAGTGACGGTTCTTAGGTCGTTCTATACACACGTATTGTATACATCACGTTAAATATAAAGCCTATGCTAGAATAATGAATTTCTCCTGAAATTACATATTATCTAAAGCTATACCTTATATGAGAGAATTTTATTATTCGTGAACAAATGTGCAAGTAGTTATTATAATACATACATATAATAAGGCTACTGGAACATACTGTGAAAAATACATTTTTAAACTATTGTTCAACATTGACAACTAGTCATAACTAGTTGAAAATAATTACCAGAATCATGGGACGAGTATATGTATCTTTTCTATATTTTAGCTTTAGGTACATGCGGGAATATGGTTTATATATCTCTAGTGGTACCTTATAGCAGCCGCTCAACATTGCTTTGATAAATCTTCCATGATGCTACTTTAAAGTAAAATCATATGAAAAATGCATTTCTAAACGTTGAACGCATTTATTTAAAGTATATTGGTAATTTCTGATGCATCTGATCGTTTTTTGGACGCCAAACTCTCTAAAAATGATTTTGGACTAAACAATTGTTCAGAATTTTTTTAACGGAAACAAACAATTAAACAAAACATGCTGCTGTGAGTCCTATTTAGTTATAAGAAAAGTTTATACAAATGAAAGTGATAAACTTGGGAACAGATTTTAGCAAAGAAGTTCTGACACTTCTTTCATGACATGGAAGTTAAGAAAATATGTATTTTTTCATCTTTCGTAAAATACAAATTATTACGATAATGAAAGCTCAACTTATTCCTGCTTATAAGGTAAACTATTTACCACAACGGAAACAATGGTAAAAAGAATACACTTTTTTGTTATTTGTTGTATGATAATCCCCTTCCATCGGTTATATACATCGCTTCATGTTGAGAATCAATTGCATATCTTCAGCATATAATATTCATCCCTGTGTAGCTGTGTAGCTGCCAATTTAAACATGGATTTCACAATGTTCTTTGTTATACATAAATAACACTTGATGTATTAAGTTTTCTGTATAGTCCATAGCCATGTTCATGGTACAATGGATTGTTCAGTTGAAACAATTCAATATGTTTAATATAAAAAACTATGTGCAATAACAATCTTTGTTAAAAACCATGAGAAAATTATGAAAAACAAATTTAACCGAAACATTGAAGATAGGACTAGATATTGAAAACATCCATACTTATTTTGGCTGCATTTGACCTTGTTACATATTTTTTAATTTTTAATATTGCAGATTTTTCATCTGACTACTGAAATTAACACTTAAATTTGAACGTATTCGTTTCCATGTTGACCATATACTTGGCAGCAGGGAGCTGATATATAGCCGGGCAATTTTATTTGAGATTGGATTGTAGGGAAAACAATGTCAAAGCAATTAGGTCCACTAGTCGATACGTGTGAAAGGTGTCTACAGCGCCCCTTCCTCCATCCTGTACGCACACAATCACATATATGAACGTAAATGCATGTGTCCATGGTGAACTGATGCTATATAAGCTCGGTGGGCAATGTATCGTATGCATACTTTAACTAAATATATTGTGTAATTGCTTACAACGTTTATTAATCAAAATGAAATTAATTGCACGGGAAGTTTTAGGTTTAGATTGCATTAGTAGTATGTGTTAACTCTTCATTGTACATGTTGAAATAATGAACTTTAGCACAGACTGTACTTATATTAATTCGTATTCACACACAAAAAACTGTTTACATCTATTCATTGTCATGCATTGTCGATAGCGAGTCACGTACGTCATATGCCGTAACACTAAGCAATTAGTGTTACCATTTGTAAAGACTTCTTTAATTCAAAGGATGTCGATTTATTCCGACTGTACTGGAATCCCTTATTGTAAAGGTAAGTACATGTATTTCTGAAGGAAGTCATACGGTGTTCTCAATGATATTATTTTAAAACTGATTAAATATGCCCATTGTCTTGGTCCGACAAACTTGTTACGCATTAATTTCTAGACAATTTCTTTGTACATTTTTCTTCGACCCCCCCCCCAATTTCCTAGGCTGCATAATAAAACGATCCCATAGTTTCAAACTGTAATCACATGTCCTCATAATCTACTTTGAAGGAGTGTCAAGGAAGTATCAGTTCTAGTAAAGCGGAGGGACAATGGTTACCGCTTCCATGCGCGTTAGCAGAACTTAAAGGGAAAGTCCGAGTTTTGATAACCGGTTAACATATCAACAAATTAATTTTTTAGTTTTCGTTTTATTCGTCATCTTCTAAACGTCCAAAGGTGACGCTTTGCGACCTTACTTTGTGGAGGCAGGATTTCACTCGAATTTTTGTTTTGGATAGACTTTAAGAATTCTTTAATTTTTCGATTACTTTGTATATTATCAGACTCGAAAATTTATCTTGCTTCTGTTCCCGCTGCATTATTGTAATATATATGTATTAACAAATGTACATATGTGATTTTATGACAGAAAGAAACTCTACTGGACAATATTATTACATATATAAAATTCTTCTGATTGTTTAACCCTGTCTACAGCGGATAGTTAGATTTATCGTTTTGGTACTTACTCTGCCCAGGGGCCGGGGCAAGTTTTTTTATGCAGGTAGGTTCGTACCATTGTGTATATTGAATAGCCAATCACAGCCAAGTTCATTTTGACGTCATCAAATATGCACGTGTCACTCGCTCTAAAGCAGTAAGATTTGTAAACAATGTTAATCTGATGCTGTATGAGCATTGTGAGTTCGAATCTCACATCTGCCGAAAATTTTTGTTGTTGTCATTAGCTCGTTTTTATCTTTTATTTTCTCCCAAACCAAGCATTTTTTTGTTCAGAAATCTTTTTCATTTCTTCGCATTTTATAACTTCCCAAGTGCAACATTTACTGTGAACTCAATACAAATACAGTATTGTCTTCAACACATCACATACAACAAGAAAAAATGTTCCTCTGATTCTTTCTTAGATAAATGCTAGATCTTGTGTAATGTGTGTCACTGAAGCTGTGAAGGCAAAACTTAGAATAATGATTATTAGGCCTAACCTAGTAGCCTTTTAATGATACAATTTGTAGGTCTGTTATTATTTCAATTTTCAATGACTGTCTAAGTAATAATACTTTGTGTCAACTGCAAATTTCGCAAAACTACTCCCAAAACAATTCGTATGCACGAAGATACGTTAAGAAGATCACTAAGATAGGAAATTTGTGGCAAAGAATTCTTACCAGGTTTCCAAAATTTTGGAACGAACACAGATTTCATATTAAAAAACTAAAAATTTAGTCGGTGTATGGCTAAAGCTAAGGAATAGCTTCGCTAGAGATTACTGCAGCATTGTTGTTGCATCAGGCTAGCACATCAGGTTGAACTTATCGACTTTAAATATTAAGTGTTTCATGCTCAGGCTAGCACGTCAGGTTGAAATTATCGACTTTAAATATTAAGTGTTTCATGCTTTCCTTGTCATATCTGATGACGTCAAAATGAACTTGGCTGTGATTGGCTATTCCATATACACAATAGTACGAACCTACCTGCATAAAAAAAAACTCGCGGGCCGGGGACCCCGGCGATATGCAGCGACTTCTCCAACCTTGTTGTGTCGCTGTGTTTCAATCTCTTATTAATTGTGATTGACAAATAAGACCACATGTCATAGAGAGGAATTAAAATGTCTTCGGAATAAAAGGTCCGTGGGGAGGGGTGAAGTCCTTCAAATATTTAAGATTTCTTGTTCCCCTTATAGCGTTTTGCAGTAACAAAATAAAGTCGAAAAATACTACTTACTATGAAATTTTGAAAACGTGGATGTATTTTTCAACGTTGTACTTCCATTTTTATTTCATGTTAAAGGAATAGACAACCCCCATAGGACTTATCCCTAGCTGTTGTTCAAATATATCAACTTGCTACCGCACAATCAGCTGCCTGTTTGACTAAATGTATGTGAAGCAAACGGTTCCATTTAATTTAGATTACGGACCAATTTTGAACGTGGTAAATGTACTCCCCCACCCCCATATTGTATGTATGCTGATTGTCCAACACGACACACATAATATCCTTTGTCTTATTAAAACGGTCATTGTTAAGTTCAGCAGATATCGCAATAGGCTGCAATTCTTAGCCAAACTATAATTGACCCTCTTAGATTTGAGTCGTTGATCTTAATGCATAATTGCCGTATTATCTTGATTAACAAGATTTATTACTTACAATGAATTAAGCATTTAGCCTATCATATACAGTAAATTAATTGTGGGAATTGATCCGATCATAAAACATTAAAAAAAAAGAAGATTAGATTAGTTTTAAAGCGATAAGGAGCGACACAGGATTTGATTTTGTTCAAACGTATTGTACTGTTAGTATTCGTAGGAAAGGGACTGTCCCTTGCTCCCCCACTCATGATCAATTTGATTACTGTTTATATTTAGCGCTAGTTAATATACCTGAGTTGCCTTACATTAATATCAAGCAAAAAATAGATAGTCCAATGGGTGGAGGGTCCAGTTTATACTATTACTGCTTTCTAGAAAACTTGTTAACCTTGAACAAGACGACTTTTTCTGTTACAGATATGCTTCATAAGACATTTTAATGTTTGACATGCCAACGAGACTGAATAGGTCAAACTAACACTAGGCAGCATTGACGAAACAGTGGTTAGAATATAAGTTTCATCATCGACTGAAACTCTTTATTTTGTAGCATATTTACTTAACATTTTATTGTATTGTTATTTCTGTCTACACAAATAAAATCATGTAACTTTGCATGTAGCATAATATTGAGCAATAAACTACGGAAGTCGTCTCATGTGCAGGTATGAGGGGGTTACTGGGCTAGCATGTTTGTTTAACGTTAGAACCATGTCTCTCCAAGTCTAAAATATTAATCCTAAACCGTAAGGTCAACCTCAATGAATTCGCTCCATAGAAAGTTAAACTTACATCCGTTTTTTTTATTGATTTGACCTCACATGACCTCTCTTTATTCTATTTTTGTCAATATTAATCACAAACAACGTGAACTATATGAAATGTTAGATAAACTTAATTTTGCAAAGGGCCTAATTTCGTTTACATTTGAGCCAAAGTTCTTCATGATACTGCGTAGTACAGGTAGTGGACGAATTGAGGCCCCCACCCCCAGAACATGCCTGCATAAACCCCAGAGTAATGTAATTGACCACAAAAAAACATTTATATTGCTGGAATCGGAGAGTATAGTTCTATATTTCCCCTAGACATTAAATGATTTGCTTTGTATGTGTATTAATGAAGAAAAGTTTTCAACAAAATTGTATCTACATACCATGGCCAGTAAATTGCCTCCATCTGACACTGATTCAAGGGAAACATTCACAGAAATATAAACTTCGTATTAAAAACACTTCATTGGGTTGCAAGTTTTTGCTAATCTTATAGGTCGTCGCTAAGCTTTTTCTTTTACGTGGTCAATGTTGTGGTTTTAGGGAACATCGACCAGAAGAGCAACATAACTTCTTCATTCGAAGGCAATAATTCATAAATCTCCACCCCGCCCCTCCACAACATATAAGTGAAGAAATAGGTATATTCACTAAAATTCCGAAAGTTCAACCTTATTTTATCGTGTCAGTCCGAAGGTATCTGTTGTGTAAATAGAGATTCATATAAATCAGATACAAGTTCTAGTGGTCTGATAATTTTTTTTATTGATATTAGTTATAGTACATGTATACTCAGTGGTCGCGTATTAGCTTCATGCGGACGGTAAGGTTTCTGCTGTTGTGCATATATAGTACAACTTGCACTTCCTGTAGTGTTAGACATTTGGTTCCTAAGCATCGCTTGATGACATTAAATTAATTGAGCATTATCTCATATAAAGCTAGTTAATATCACCTAGAAATCGTGTCAACGCCGAAACAAAAGTTCTCGTTATTTACAATTTACATAATGTGTAGATTAGTTTCCCCGTTTGGCAAACTGTATATCTAGCATTATTTGTGTCATATAGAGACGAGCTTTGCAAATGAAACTAATAAAATAGAACACTTGCATCAAGGTTTCTGACGGATCATCTATTTGGTAACACATATGTATCCGTTCACAGATCGGTGATGACATTTCGTGAGAATGGAAAACCTTAGGGAAAAGCTTGAAACATTAGAAGTGGATTCATCTGATGAACAAGCCAGTGGATATGAAGAACCGTCACTATCATCATCTGCTCAAGCTGCTCAAGCTTCTGTGACGTCATCGCAGTCAACTGAAAGACCCAAGTTTGTCGTTAGAACTGATACTGTGATGTCAACAGTTGCAGGGTGGCAAGGTTTGTTTCATGTGTTGTTGGACTCTACTGTCCATGTTCTGTCAAAGGATTTATCTCTGTTACTTTTAATTTCTGATTTTGATTTATTTGTTGGAAATTATTGTTATGCGATCGAATTTTGTTATTCTGCCTTGTTTCTTAAATACTTCCACAACATAGGAACTTTCATTCATATATAGACGACAATATATTGAATAACCTTTGATAGGGTCTCCTCAAAAGAATGAAACAGGAACTAAATCAGAATTGAAATACCATATAAAAGGGGACATTAAATGTTATTCTACTGAATGATAAGATAAATTTCTCGTTTACACTGAACTATTAGTTTAGTATAAATTCAACAACTATAAAATCTCCATATATTCCGAAGTTTGCATTGATCGTAAACATCAAGGTTACCTACACAGACATTATTCAATTACAGGAAGATTTGTATTTTGTTACTTGAAACCCTCTGGAAAGCACAGCAGTTTCACATATGATTGCACTTCTAAAGAAAGAGGTACATTTTCCACCTTCTCGATAGACTCGCTTAAGGATTTGGATAAAGCTCCAGAACTTTAACACATGTCTTATTTGGATATTTATTTCTGCAAGCATGTACATACATTACGTCATTAAATGTAACTTTCATCCGTTAATTCGACTTTTATATTCCTTCACAGACAAAACGTCTCTTTTAGTGAATGCTTTGAAAAGGCGATATAGAACACAATACAAAGCTATCCAACCAATACCGTATATTAAGGAGAGACTGTATTGTGTAGATAAGGTTCTGTAGAAGGAGGTACAGAGTTCTATTCTAGTAGAGGAACAACAGATAAAGGTGAATGGGTACGTTTGGATTCTTACAGAGATATCTTCACAGACTCCCGAATTAAATCCAATCGTCGTATCATAGAAGCAGAGCCCGGCTATGGCAAGTCAACTGTAACCTTACAGCTTGCATGATTGGTGCAACGGTGTAGAAGGTTCACCTCTGAAAGGCATAGAGATTCTGATTCTTCTCCGGTTAAGACAGCTTGGAAATGTCAAATCTATCTACCAAGCAATCAAACTATTCTTGGTACCAGACGAACCGAGAATAAAATCCAGTGATATTAAAAATATCATTGAAAGTTGTGATTCTGTTGAGGTACTTCTGGACGGATATTACGAGTATCCTGATAGGGACAAACATACAGGAAGTGACGTAGACCGAATTATTACAAATGATCTGTTCGAGGATTTTGACGTATCCTTAACAACCAGATATCTTCCAAAGGACTATGACAGATATAATACTAAGCGAGTGAGATTAGTTGGATTTGACGAAAAGGCACGTGATCAGTACATTCGTAAGGCTATTGCTGGAGATGACGAAGAGATTGTTGAGGAGATTAATCGCGCTTTGAAAGCTAACCCGATACTTGACGACTTATGTCAGGTTCCGCTCTTGTTTGTTATGTTTGCTCACATAACTCACGAAAAGGAATATTTTCAAATATTCAAGTCGGTTACAGAATTCTTTAGCCACATGATCCAATGTTTCAATAATCACATGAGAAAGAAATCCCTGGGTAAGAACACAAAGAAGCACATGAGTGAGTATGAAGTTGAGCATACTGAGTAACTGAGTAATGTAGCGTTTGAGGGCCTCAGTAACGTGAACCAACAACTCTCATGGGGTAGGGAGAAACTGGGTAAACGACTTGGTCAAGGGTCTTATGATCACTATATCTTAGTTGGTATCTTGGTAGAGGAAGAAGTACCTGACGTCACAAATGAAATGACTTCAGCTAAACACATACAGACGAAGACCGAAGCAAGGTTCTATCATAAGCTCTTCTGTGAATATTTTGCATCTTTTGCATTGGTAGTTAAGGTTGCTGCTGCTATAAATGCAACTGAGGTGAAGATAATTCTTGATAAAATAGATCCATTCGATTTTCAATACCTGTATCGATTCAGCTGTGGGATTGACGCTACAGTTGGGAGCAAGATAATAGAATACTTGAAGGGAAGACAAGACTGCGATAAGTTTGTCATACTCTGTATCCTGGAACAAGCTGGAGAGATAGATGATGGCATCAAGAAAAGTGTCATAGATATCTGCTCGAAGGCATTTTTTCTCGCCAATAAGGACAGCAAGCTGCTTCAAAGATGTTCTATTCAGCTTTTTGACGTTGCCTCTAAATGTGTTGTAAGTAATACTTTCTTTATAAATACATTATAGTAGCTATTTATTGTTGCTTCCTTCGAAGTGATAGCGATATCCATGGGTGTGTATATATGTTTTATATATAGCTCAAATTCAAACGATCCATCCAGAAATTTTCAACAATGGAAAATACCTTTCCCCAAACGCTGTTGTACCCCTGGTCTGATTCCGAGATACTGATCCCTCCGTTGAGAGACAGTAGATCAAGAGCTCGAGATCACGAAGGGCAGCATATGGTTCGTGGTCCAAAGCGACCCTTGTAACGACCCGTTTGCTTCGCGCGTGAAAATAATTGAATATTTGTTTAGTTGTATCCATACACAAGAATGATAGCAGTAATTTCTTTACCTTAATGACTGGGAGGGGAAGGTGACTTTTGTGAAGGTGGAACAACAGATAAACCTCAAATATTAAACATAAAGTCAGCCTCTGTTTTCGTTGTCTACTACACACCTGGTTTGTTCTTTTTTTTTAAGGGGGTGGACGTCAACTGTTTGGATAAGAAATATGAAACGTTATATTTCTAAAAGTACAACCAAATAGCGCGTTTTGATTACAGAAATTTGTCAAAAATTAATTAATTTTTCGTTAGAAAAACTGGTACTGAATAGGTATGCTTGGGCCATCTGTCTCTACGTTACCAGTGTCGTAATTGCTGAATATATATAGTATTTCTCAACTGAGAGCAACACTCCTATTCTCATAACAGTGTCTATGCGTTACCACTGAATAATGACGTAACTTCCTGTTCATATATCCTTTGATCCTTTGAGATCAGATCTGGAATGGTCGATTACGTGTAAACACTATTAGAAATCACTGTGGAATGACACACGTGGCTTTCAAACACACCGTTTCAGGGTCGATGGATAAAGTGTAGTCACGACTTATGTTATGTTATGATGATACAACGACAACTGATAGTGTAAACAAAGTCCACCATAAACAAATTAGTCCAAAACCACATACGCCAAAACATTGTTCCCAAATGTTGATAATTGTCTCAAATGCTTAATTTCAATAGGCTACTGACAAGATTAAAAACAATGAGATATGTAACTGTAAATGTTTGAGAATTTCCAGTTACTTGATAGCTAAAAGTTATGTCTGATAAATTGTTACTTGTGTTTTGTTAGAAATTTGATAATATTATATTAATAATATATTTTATCTTCTTACCCAACCTATTATCTCACAATTATTCTATGTTGTTGATTGTAAACTCACACAATACCGTCATCTTTTATACCGGTTACTACATCACGTCTCTATTTCTGACATTCTTTTAGCTAACCTTTACATTCACGTTCGACGTTTGAACCCAATATTTTATTTATTCAATTCAATAAATAAATAATATCGGCATCAGTAATATTTTCCATTCCATTAGATTCCTATCTATGACTTAACACTATACAAGTCATTTAGTCACGTGGATGAAGGTGAGGTCATCCTACAATCCGGTCTACGACTATCAGGACTGTTATCAGTGCATATGATGTGCAGAGAAATCAAGGGCGGCAGAGAAATGACACAACAAGAGGTTGTTGATATAATGATGTATGTACAACAGTCAAATGAACTAGAAAGATTAAGGTAAGTACATTAAAACAGAAAAAACATAGTTCACGTTTACAACCATTCAATACTCGAACATTCTTTGTCATATATCATGCCGGAACGGATTCTTATAGAGAAACCATAATATGGTTGCTTCATAAGTCCTTAGTTAGGGCATACTGCAACACGTTGCTCCGATAAATCATTGGGATCCGAATCAAATATCCAGTGTCAAGGTCATCTTGATCTAGTTCAAATTAAGGCAGTTTAAACCGAGCACAGACCAGCCTTCAACAGGTGATTTCGAACCATATTATGCTGCAAATGTAACGCCACTGAAAGTTTCACATTAACTCATTTATTACGTAAAATATGTTTATCAAAATGCATGTTCCTCACTTTACTTCGAATAACAGTTGACAATACTGAGAGTCCAAATTGAAATTCTTCAAAATTTTCGACTTTCTTTTCTTTATTGCAATTGAGATCTCAAGTGTTGTTTCTTTTGTGGACGTAAACAAGGAAAGGAAACAGCAGATGGGACGGGCTGTGTCAATGTATTACTATTTGTTAATTAGTGTCTTATAAGAGACTACTTGAGATAAGTGAGGCAGCAGGCATCTACCATAATATTACATTGATTCTCAAAGAACGTGAATGGTATCCCTGTAACGAAAAGTGTTTGAAAAGTGGTACTGAAACTTCAAGAAAATATATTTATTACATTATCTAGTTCCCTGGTTCCTTTGCCCTACTATTTAGGTCATAAGTTAATCGACATTGGGATCCAACGTCCATTTGAATCATTTAACGACATGAGTTGTTTCTATTGATTTCTCGAATAAAAAGTTCAGAATGTCAACCTCAATGTCGCCACCCCTTTTGTTTGTTCATAGTTTATTGACTTAATAGTGAAAAGACCAGAAATACATTCGAGTTCTCTTTCTTCCCACCATCAATTATTTATGTAACTAAGGGATACATGTAGTATAAAGATATTTTCATTGTTTGAATATGTACATTCTCATATCTTTTATCTGTCTACTACTTGCATCAATTCCAGTTCGATCCATGCCTTCGGCTTGGCTATCAAATGATATCTCAGGTTTCACTAATCAAAGCATTTAATCGATTGATCGTTCGGTTTAAGTATTACAGTCATAGTTCATTCAGAACGATCCAGATTAGAATGACATTTGTTTAATGGTTGCTCTAATCAGAGGCTAAAATTCAGAGGCGAGAAAGATTGAAATTAACAACGACATCAACAGATAATCTTAAATTTGATGTGACAATCATCTTATTAGATCTGGCAACATAATGTAGCCTTTCACCTATACGGTGAATGGAAGACAAACCCTGCAGTGATATACACTAGGCTAAATGGTCAATCAAATGTACTCCAGAGCCCATGTACATGTAAATATTTAAAACAAAACTATCATAAGTAATCTTACAATTTGAATTGCTTGCCATACGGTAATTGTAACTTTTTTTTCAGTTGGAAGAATTTCGAACCTATTGGAGGTAGGCCTTAATTAAATTATATACTGTAAATTTGTAAAATGTCAATCTCCGTAAACAAAACATAGAGCGGATTTTATTCAATATTTTGAGTACTTTTAATTCTGAACGGAATGAACGATATTCATACTTAATGTAAACCAAAAACATTGCAAATGCAGGATACCCTGGGACATGTCACTGTGGACTTGAGTTCTATACTCAGCACTGCCTGACAATGCTTACATGCAATTGATCTCTCGTCATTCTAGTGTAGTCCATCATAAACATTTCGTCTTCTGGGTACAAAAACTGATAAGTAAGAGGCTAGGAAACATTTAGGGTTTCTAGGAACTATTTAAACCTGACTTTTATCCAAGAAAAAAAAAACTTTTTGTTCAACATTGATAAATTTACCAGAAATGATATTGCTTTTAATGACGTTTGCACTCGGGTATAAAAATATGGTATATATAAGGGAAAAATCTACGCTATGACTGTCATTGTCTTTAAACCTTCAAAATGTGAGTTAAAAAGGCAAATGCATTGTAATCATACTGCAGATACATAAATTTGAGACAAAAAATAACACAATGAGAAAATTATTCTTTGTTTGTACCAACTTATGTATTTCATGTTATATTTTATCTACATGACCATAAACTGAAATTTAGTACGTTAATTTCTTACATGAATTAAAAGGAAGAAAAATACCTCTTGTCCCCGTACAAAAGTGAATCAGTGAAACAAATACACCCCACAACTGCAAGGGAGTGTCATTTAGCACCAAGAAGAAACACCATTAATGGCTTACAATACAGTTCTGAGGGGCGTACCAATACGCCCCGCTACTGGTTGGAGTGTCATTTAGCACCAAGAAGTAACTACATTTAGTGGCTTGCAATACAGTTCTGAGGGGCGTACCAATACGCCCCACTACTGGTTGGAGTGTAATTTAGCAACAAGAAGTTACAAAATTTAGTGGCTTGCAATACAGTTCTAAGGGGCGTACCAATACGCCCCGCTACTGGTTGGAGTGTCATTTAGCACAAAGAAGTAACACCATTAAGGGGCGTACCAATACGCCCCGCTTCTGGTTGGAGTGTCATTTAGCACCAAGAAGTAACAAAATTTAGTGGCTTGCAATACAGTTCTAAGGGGCGTACCAATACGCCCCGCTAATGGTTGGAGTGTCATTTAGCTCCAAGAAGTACCAACATTTAGTGGCTTACAATACAGTTCTAAGGGGCGTACCAATACGCCCCGCTACTGATTGGAGTGTCATTTAGCACCAAGAAGTAACAACATTTAGTGGCTTACAATACAGTTCTGAGGGGCGTACCAATACGCCCCGCTACTGGTTGGAGTGTCATTTAGCACCAAGAAGTGACACAATTTAGTGGCTTGCAAAACAGTTCTGAGAGGTGTACCAAAACGCCCCGCTAATGGTTGGAGTGTCATATAGCACCAAGAAGTTACACCATTAGTTCTGAAATAACCTAATAACACCATTAGGTGGCTAAGAATGCAGTTCTGAAGTCCGTACCGATACACCCCCTACTGCTCGGAGTGTCATTTAGCAATAAGAAATTACATCATTAATAACAACAATAAGTGGCTTACAATGCAGTTCTGAAGGATGTACTATTCAGACCCTCAGATTGCTCTAATGGGCATACTGATACCCCTACTAATAATTTTATACCAAAAAAGTACAATAATAAGAGAAGTCACTGTAACCTTACCCAACCCTCCCACCCCCCCCCCTTTTTATTTCACACACACTTAAAACAAGCATTTTAGGATTTGCAGAGTAGAAGACCATGTGGCTGTTTCAGTGTTGCCACTTCCTAAAGATGAACACATATACCCTACAAGACAATTAACCTCCCTGTTGTCCCCAAATGACCTTTGACCTTCACCAAAATCAATACGCTTCTTTTAATCAGTGCTATACACATATTTTTCATCCTCTGTGATCTAGGATCATCCCTAGCAACAATAGGCACATTAAGTTCTGTGTCATCATCCCATCAAAGTTTCCTTGCAATGGTTTTCCTCTTGAACGCAATGGCCAGACCAAACAGACTCAGTGTGAGCATTTCTGTGTCATCTTCAGAAAAAAGAGAGAAATAAAACTTTATTCTACACTGACAGTCTAACCATTTTATTTATTTTTTATCTGTTGCATTGATAGTAAAAAAACAAATGAACAAAGACTGCAAATGTTTTTTTTGATATGATAAGTTAGCAGGACTATACTGTCATATGATTGCAGTGCTATCACTCTGCTGTCCTCTACAATCTGATTAATACTATGACAGAGGTCACATGTCTGCCTGTATTAGTAGCCTACATGTTGTTCCCATTATACAAGTAAAGATTCCATTTGAATGTAATGTGTCCCCTTGGAGTAATATTGAATTAAAACATTGAATTTAATTTGATGTGACATTTGACCTATGTTTCTGGGGGGTCTGCTAGACATAGACTTTAACCCTAAAACACCTTCATACCAAGTTTTAAGAAAATCAACACAGCCATTTAAGAGGACTGTTTGACATAAAATTGGACACCCCACACAGACAACTTTTACCCCTCCCTCAGTCAAACACTTCCGGTGACCATGCAATACCCCACAATGAATGACCACTATTGGGAAAACTAACCACTACCATGGCAACTGTTGCGTAATACTGTTAATGGTCCAACTGGCAAAGGAACTACAATATTGTACCTAATCCTCCATATGAGAGTGATTAGATAACAATTATTTGAAAATTCACATACTGTAAGAGAGCGATTCTGTGTGCACAACACAAAGTTATGTGTTATGTGTAGACAAGGACTTTCCATACACACTTTCAATGTCTTAATGCATAGGTCATTGCAACCTGAATATACAATATGGAGGAATGAGATGAATAACTGCTTGGCAGAAATTCTTCTATAAAAACAACATTCATAGTAGTCACCTTTACCTCAATGCTCATCTGATGCCTGGTTTCCCCTATTTTGATGTGCTTGTTTGCTAACCAAAGTTTTGTATCTTTATATTCTTGTCTGGATTTCTCTCCCTCAGCTCCTTACAGGCTGTCAGATTGTGGATGCCACCAATAACTTCATAATGGTATCCATTTGCCTGAAAGAAAAATTTGTTACAAAATGTGAAAATGAATATATCAGTAACTTAAGTCAAAGTAGCGTAATGTCAGACTTTTGTCCTCAAAGATCAGGTGTAATTGACATGCAAACAGAAAGCCACAGGGCTTAGTGATTCCTTTGCCTATTGTTATTGTAGGGCATTGGAGGGGAGAGTTCTACTGAGTACATGGGATCCACAGTGAAATAAAAAAAAATCTCTTGCAACTATTAGCAAAGGAGAACTTAATGTGTACTCACAGATATGGTGTGGACAACCCTGAGTTATCATGTTTTCAAAGGTTTTTAATATTATGATGTGTGTAGGAATCCACATGTCAAGTAAAAGATCTGTTCATGTTGTTCTTCTTGTCTAGGGCTAATATTGCCATGTGCATGGTGAGGTACCATGTTTAAGAAGTTTTTCAGACTGAAATTAACTGACCCCGAGTGACCTTGACCGAAACAGCCAAAAAAATAGAAGACAAATGCTTAATTCCTATCAAATTTGAAATTTACCAAAACTTCACTTCTTCAGCTAGAAAAGTTGTCAGTTGTTGACCACTAGTCAGGGTTTTTGTTGAGAAATGAAGTAGGTGGGTCAAGTTGAAAAGTAGGCGGGACTGTCTGTACGCGGACATGGGGGAGGGGTCTAACCCTCCCCCTCCCCTTTGCCTGAAAATTGCAATTTAAAAAGTCTCTAGATGCAAAATGGTGCAATATACAGTTGTTTGGTCAATGATATTGCCCCCTCCCAATCACCCCTTTCTTCTGTCCTATTTTTCTTTTTTCCTCCTGAATTTTTTTATTAACACTCGGGTCATGGAGCCTAGGGAGGTAGCTATGCCACTGAACCGAACTTAGCAAGGGTGTGACGCACTTGCTGCATTAAGTGAAGTGCCATCATAACAAAATGATAATAGGTCTACGGTACCTACAAAGTGAGTAGGATTTTACTGCCAAAAAATACCCAACTAGGTCTGTGATAGAATTAAGTATTTATATAGTATTTATTTCTCTCGATTTTTTTCGTCTAATTTTTTTTTTTTAAATATTTTTTTTTTTTTAATATATATATTTTCTTACTAAGCGTCGCAAAGTAGCCGGGTCCTGTACGTGCAGTAAGGGAGTCATTTGCCCCGGGTCCCGGCTACTAACGAAACCCTGCTAGTGACCTCAAATGACCTTGACTTCTCCCAACACACTATCAGCTGAGTATTTACTAAGAGTGTCTTCATACTGAGCATTAACTTCATGCAGGCTGTACTTAGTGAGATATGTCTTCAGAATTTAACTAAAATTGACCTCAAATGACATTTGACCTCAAAAAAAGTTAACATTATAGATGGCAAGTATTCAATCAGAGGAACAAATTTGACATTCTATGTAGCTTTATTCTTTGAGTTAGCTCATTCACAAAGTTTTCAGGTTTAGACCATTGGTTATCTCATATGACCTTTGGCCCCTCCCAAAGCAATAACAGTGAAGAATTTACTAAGGTGGTAGATACCGAATACATTCTTCTAATTGTTCAAAGTGTGAACTTTATGTAAGCTGTACATGGTGAGATAACCTGTTAACAAAGTTTCAGATTTTTAGGTGGTGTGGACCTCAAACAATTTTTGACGTACTAAGTAACAGCAAGTGGTAAGCACTCGGTTGAGGGATAAGCATACTAATTTCACTTAACCTTTACTTCAGTAAGGTCATTTATAGGGTTTTTAACGGTTGACCACTGGCAATTAAATAACAATAGCAGCTGAGAATTTGCTAAGGGGTAGCTTTCTACCAAGTATGAACTTAATGCATATTGCACTTGTTGAATTATCAAAGTTTTCAAAATTTGAGCTAAGGCATCTCTCTCTCACATATGCACACACAAGCTTTCACTGCTGCATGGTTTTTGATAAACAATTATGAAGCACTCCATTATAAAAATCACTTTATAATCAAGTGCTGATTACTCACCGTGGGTTCTGAAAAATTCTCCAAGTTTTCCAAAGTTGTTGCTATAACAGTCAGTGGTTGATATTGTGGTTGTTAAAATCTAACATAGCCTCTTTTAGTTTGGTGAGAAATTACACATTCACTTCTCTCAACTTCCAACCAACTTCTAGATTTTCTATGTCAATATTTGCAACACCTGTGGAGAAGTAAAAACGATGGTAAGTAAATTTCTGCAAAGCTAACATCAACTGACAGGGAAATGCCACACTGTAGGTATGCAAAAGGTTTTCCGTAAACTTTGTGAAGTTAAAAATACTATTCAAACCAAATGTACACAGTGACTATAATGATTGTTAAAGTATGTTGAGAAGCAATGTTCAATTAATGAACACATTATTAATGGGGTTCTGACCCCTCCCCGATAACACTCAAATAAAAACTGATACTTCTATTGATGTTGTAAATTTCTGGTGAAAAGTCAACAGTTGAGGCAGTTCTTAATGGGCATGCAGTAGGAGGCATACAGATGGCTCAGTATGAAGGACACTGCACAGAAACTGGTGTAAAATGAATTTGACAGCTGCCTACTGTCCGTTTAGTTGTGGGCTGCTGAATATTACTCATACAGTATGCGGGCCCACCATGGTAGCCACAGGAAGAAATTTTGACTAACAAAAGGCCAAAAATAGATTGCTGAAAATGGAAGATGATTGTTTTAGCATCTATGACAAACTTTTATCAATGTTTTTTCGTGTTGAAAATTAACGCTTATTCAAATTCTCTTCAATTTTTTTTTTGTTCAGTAAATTGGTGAACCAAAAAGTTTGGTTTTTTTTCCCTTTGTTCTTTGGTGGGCCAGATTAGATTGTCTGGCATGCGCAATCTGGCTAGTAGGGGCCCCCTGTTCTAAAACCACAATTCCAATTCCTGAGGCAGTATATTGTACTGCTACCGTACCTGACAGCTTCTAAGGGTTCTCACCTAAGAATGCTGCATTGACTTCCTTCTTGATGAATTCTAAAGGGCTGACAACTGGCTGATCCTTATTACTCTTCCTCTTTTTGTGAAGCACAGGTAACTTGTGCTGAGCCTTTCTTTTCTCTTTACTTCCTGATGTTGAAGGTCTGTTTTAAAGTGGAAAAGAGCAGTTAGTAAACCTGAATATGATAATATGCTAGTGTCCTTTGACTCCTTGGACTCCAATATATCAACCCCAATCTTGGCCCAATGTCTGACCCAGAGGGGAGAAGGGGTACACATGAGGCTTTCACCCCCATGGAATTGAAGACTGTAAGCATTTTACTGCACTGGTGCATGTCAGTCTCTGAAGCAATAATATTCCTTGTTACTACATTATATTGATTCAAAACTAATTATATAGTTGCCATAAAATTTTAGGATTTTGGAGTAGCCGACAACAGGAACGAAATCAGGATTTAGGAGCACTTCACGTTTTAACAATTTTGATATGTTAACACTATCCTGGCTTCACTGATTAAATAGGCTTAGGGCCTAGCTCTTGCTAAGTTGGAGTTGGACGTGACAATGTTATTTTCTACGAAATTTTAACAGATTTGTAGGTGCATACAACAAAGACACACGTTTTTTTTTTTAAATGAAAGCTGAAGGTTAAGGAATGTGAAGCATCAATCGAATTAATCAAACAGCTGCACAAAATTAGGACTCACCTTTGATGTTGTGACCTAGCCTACACAGACTTCAGTCTAGAAATAGTGTGCACGCTACCTAGGGCCTAAGTTAGAGCCCGTAGAGGCCCCTTTTCTTCTAAGTTCTATTTGAGGCGTATTACAACGAACCGAACTTGTCAAAAAATTGGCAAAATCGCTTGGTCAATAACTTCCTGGGCTCCTGCCTTTAATTGTACCGTAAATTGTCGAGAGGAATAATAAATTTAAAATGCCGGTATATCCTAGTCATTGAATCAACTTGAAGTAGGCCTAACGTTTAATACTAACTCGCATCATGTAGTGTACTTCACTTTTTCACCTTTGACCCTCAAGTTTTATGTCAAATTCACGTACGTACATAATATAAGCTTAAGGAGGTAGCACTTGTATGTTACTACGCGACTGTGGTCGCCGTTTTCTTGTTCGTCGGAAAATATCACAGAAACAGATTGTAGTAGTAGAAACCGTCAGGAGTGTCACTCGTTGACTTGTTAAATGGCTGTCAGCGTTGCTTGTTATTGCACTTGCTTCAAGTAGCATTTTTTCACTCACAATCAAGTCAGAATTGATTGAAATATCTTTTCTAATCAGTTTGGGTTGTAGACAAGCCACACTACATGACACCGACGGTTTTTTCTTGAAAGTCAGTCTAGAGCAATGTATAGGGTGTCCATTATGTGTTTGCATGAACAACTTAAAAATAGTAATACACAAAATATGACGACAGATCATGAAGAAGTTCGAATTCAATGTATAACGTTAAATGCTTGTCTACACTGCGGTTGGACACCTGCAATCACAAATAAGTTACGCTTGGCAGTTACATTAGCACACTGCGGTTCAAGCGTCCTTTGACTCGAGTCAGAGAACAATAGTATTCACTGTTGATGTCAGTTCTGCATGAAGATTAAAAACACTGATAATGTGCATTCTGACAGTTAACCCACCACAATGGAGGTTATAGGTCGGTTAATTACGCGGTGACTTGATTCGGGTTTTCAAGAATGGTATGGTTTAGACATTTTATCCTTCACTGACCTTGTTTTCAGGTTTGCCAAGCAGAACTACCAGAGATCAATGTCTTAAACTCCAGAAGTTTTAAGTACCATATATTTGTCAAAACTCCTTTTTATTCTCAGAGGGTTATGGAATAATTTGTCTGAGAAAGTTGTACTTGCCAGTAGTGTATGAACATGGGAAGTATCACTTCCTTGGTAAGAATGGCTTTGGGTGTTCATTTAGAATATTTGAGAACAAATGGAGAGTGAATGCTTCCAGGAAAGTACTTTTTGAAAACGCCTAGCAATTTTAGCGTGCTATGATTTGGGGCGATTGGCTATGCACTTTCAATTTATTTTAAAAGCATACCCATATACATGCAAGAACCAAAAACTCCACTTGGTTATTCTTAACACAAAATATATTTCATTATACGGAAATAAGTCCAAACATTTTCTTCACCTTAATGCTGTTTGGGATCGGCGGTATATTTCGAATCTTCATGTAATTGTTGACAAGGGCTCTTTGGTTCCAAAAGTAGACTTCGGACAAGTCCGAAAAAAAGAAAAATCTTGAGTCTTCCTCTGCCACACACCAATTTCTTGGTCTCGTCATTTTATAAAATTATTATTTAGGCGTTTCGAACTTTTTCGCAACTTCGGCTCTACGATTTTGCGTTTGGTGCATCCGTACATGAGCAGTCTAACCTTGTCAGGGTACAAATACGTTGGTGGTCTGAACAAGTCCCTGGTCTAACAAACGTATACGTATGTGTATGCAACTACGACAGTGAAAATTTACGATATCAAATAATAGTGCGGATGTTTGTGGCAGAAAAAAAAGACAACAAAGTCTGGTTGAACATCTCCACGTTTGCGGTCAACATCGAGAGGGCCGATGAAAGATGATATTACGTAATCATTCCTATCACGTTGCGTTCTCTCACACAGGAAATGAAGGTTAACGTTTTTTTAAGTTGACGACATGCCATGGCCTTAGCCTTTAATTAGAACTATAGTTGTAAATAATGAAAACAGTGTTTTTGGCGAATAGGATCATTTATATACCTACCAGTATGTGTATGCATGGAGGTCAAAAACAGGTAAAAAAAACCCAGGTAAAATGGAGGTAAAAAACAGTTTAACCTCCATGGAGGTAAAAACAGTTTTCCCTCCATGGTGTATGCATGTGTGCATGCGTGAGTGTATGTATGTATGCAATGCATGTACGTGTATAGGTATGGATGGGTGGGAATAACAAATAAGCTGCATTAATAATATATGATGCATTTCATTGAAAATAAGGCTGCAGATATATATATATATATATATATATATATATATATATATATTTATATACATAAATATATATTTATATACATATATATATATATATATATACTTATAAATATATATATATATATATATATATATTATTATTATTATTATTATTATTATTATTATTATTATTATAGAAAACCAGAGAAATAAGATATGACTCATAATTGACAAATAAGGATTAAAGTTTTAGAAAATATATTAGAATTTCGGTCCCCTTGGGGCCTTCGTTAGCAATACTTGGCAGTCGAATGAAAAGTACAAAATATACTAACACAATGAAAGTATGACGCTAGATAAGTGTAAGTTGCATTGATGGAATTAAAACCAAATAAACCATGACTATACAGGAAGCGGATGAATGAGCAAAGAACGGATAACATGTTTGTAGACTTAATACGAAAGATCCAATCGATTTCTTTACGTTTACGTTCAGTAGCAAATTTGAAGTTCGAGGCAATTAAAATACATTTTTAGTTTTTGAGAGAAACGGGGAATCTGATCAAATTATCACGAAATATACTATTTGTGATTACTAAAACGTAAGCGGAACCGGGAGCCTGTTCACCTACATAATTGCCCCCTTTGCAAAGTACACAATAGAAAATGTAAATAACATAACACAAGAGAGGGAATGGGGATAGTTGACTATAGTCTTAGACTCGTTACCATTAAATATCATTGAATTTCTGTTATTGTGTGATTTCTGAAGAACAGATAAATGAAACGTTAACCTATGTGTGCAACAAATTTTACATCATTACTCACTATCACACATTCCCACTAGGATATTTTTAGTATTCAACAGGGTTGTATAGTATTTAGGTTGTCCCTTGCAATTTTAAAGTGAGTGTTAGCAGGGACGTAGCTGAGCCTGAAGTTGGGGGGAGGGGGGAATGCAGTGGCTGAAATTCCAACTTGATGGGTTTTGGAGCCAGAAAATTCCGACTGCTGCCTTGTACCCCCCCCCCCCCCCACCCGCACTACTCGTGAACGATACGGTCAGTGTTAGTCAGACATCCCATCTTCCGCGACTGCAATTTTGTTCCGAATTTTTTGCGGTACATTTGTAGCACTGGCCCTCACTTCACTAACTTATTATTCACTCTGGTTAAGCGGGTAAGCAACTGAGTTGAGTTATCTGCTTGATAGGCTACATAGACTACTAACTTCAAAAGCTATGTTAATGTAACAAAGGGGAAAACCTTTTTTTCAACAAATTATATTCGACGACATAGTGAATTACCCTAAAATACAGTGCTTTTTCCTAGCGCGCTTAATATTATTTTCTTGGGGGGGGGGGGGCTATTTATCACTCACATGATTTTTTTTTTAAATTGTTCACTTCATTCCAACTGAGCATTGGGAATGAAATGAATACTTAAACATTTTGCAGAAAAATGTTGAATTGACGACTGATACGATAAGTTATCAATTAAACATTTTGCAGAAATTTTTCAATTGCTCCATTGGAATGAAGTGAACAATTGAACATTTTGCCAAAAAATGTCCAATTGACGAGATAAGATATGTTGTCAATTAAATATTTTGCAGAAAATTTTTCAATTGCTCAGATGGAATGAAGTGAACAACTGAACATTTTGCAGCAAAATGTCCAATTCACGAGATATGATAAGTTGTCAATTAAACATTTTGTAGAAAATTGTTCAATTGCTCAGTTAAAGCAACTAAGCAATCCAATTTTTTTTTTTATAAAGATTATAAAGATATAAGATTTTATCTTGTTATCTAAACAATTTACTGAAAAATTTCACCCTATGGGGCAAAGTTTTTCTCATGTTGATGGCACTTTAAAGCTTCCGTAGATAAGCATTGAGCGTTTTTATCGTATACTTTGTACAGTAGTTTTATTAGGCATTTTTTTTACAGTATTCAAAATCACACGAAGTTTTGTATGGTGGAGTATAAAGATCGCGAGATACAATTTCTAAATTTGACAAGGAAAACTTGGTAAATATGACTGATTAAAGGTCAATTTTGACCGAAAATTGTAGGTCACTCACAAATTACAAGAATATATGAAATTAGAGTGCGACAGTCGGAAAAATTAGAGTGAGACAGTCGGAAATTCGGACTGTCGCACTCAAATTTTCCAACTATCATCAGTTTTACAAAGATTGGGGGTGGGGTGTGAGACACCCCCACCCCTCTAGCGACGTCCCTGAGTGTACGTATACACACGGCACGTCGAATAATACACGGGCGAAACTCGCAGTGTCCTGCATTACCATTGAACTTCTGAGTTCGTATATTTTTCAAGAAACCGACACGGATACATACGACAACGTATACCAATATGTAAATGTCTCTCAAGATCGGTATGTCATAGGCACCTAGATGACTGAATTTCCCAGTGAGGTAAAATTCCTCCTAGATGGTAATCAAACGGTTTAAGAATTTTACCCAAAGGTGACCATATTTTAATATGGAGCATATATGGGGCCAATACATCATAACTTTAAGCCTTCGAAATAACCTATTGTAGTTGCATATAACAAGGTTTGAACCTAACTGGAGACCAAAACTTCCCCGTATGCAACACCTTTGAAAAATAAAGAGGCGCGGGGGGGGGGGGGTCGGAAAGAGGATTCAAGAAAGTTTGTAATATATAGGCTTCTTAAATAGTGCAGTTCCTAAAGGGTCTACTCGTTTGTATTGGGTTTTAATGCCTTCTGAATCGCTTAATTTTCAAACAGTTTCTGTAAAAACTACTATTTTTCAGTCATACTTTCTCAAGCGTGGGCACAATGCCTAAGCGTGGGCACAATAAAGTTACTGTCACACATGCATGTTAACCAATATGTATAAGTGTAGTGTACGCGGCTGCGTGCAGTACATATTTTGTCTATGTATATATGTTAATCGTGATGTCTTTTTCCCGTGTTGATAGATGGGCTATAGAATGGGGTGCCTCCTATGATAGTAAGAAACCCGTTACCATTAAGTACCATTGACGTACCCATCTGTGGCGTCGCCAAGGGGGGGGGGGGCTGGGGCCTGAAAAAATCGTGCCCCCAGGTGCCCTTCCCCTTCAGGTGCGGTTGTAGTGTTAAAAAAAATACTCAGACAAAAAACTTTATTTGCCTAAATTAAAAACATCAATATTGGACAGATGCAAGCCCGAAAATTACTTCAAGTTGCTAAATATAGCACCAGATTGCATCTGAGGACCCTTAAAATTGATCCAAAATTCACAAAGTGGAAGGGAGAACTCTCCCCTATCACCCCTCCCCAGGACGGCATTTAACAATACACATTGTGCCTCCATAAGTAAGTGATGTCCCCCCCCCCCGTACTACATGAAATTGGACAGTAATGATGGATGAAGAACCCGAAGTACATCTGTTTTTCCGTATCACATATTATTTCACAAAAATTACAAAATTTAAACCCCAATGACGTGCGGGCATAATCTATACGAATTCAATACATCACTAACTATAGGTGGTGGCGAGATCCTCAACCCTAAATGTGATAGATTTTGTGTATAACTTCTGCATATCAGTTTCCAATCTTATTTCCGAAAATTTTAATCAATAAGAAGTGCTGAATGTGAACAAATCCTAAATGAGAGTATATGCCTAGAGTCGGCGAATAAACAATTTTGGTTGTAAAAATGTATACATGATATTTTTCTCAAATTGATACATATGACCTTGAATTTTACCCATCGTTTTAATTGTGTTAATGACAATGACATATGTAAAGGAGGATTTTGTAACACCTTTAGATCCACAGATATGTGTGTTTTCCACGTCGCAAAAAGTACGCCCTCTATTCCATCTTGTTGCTAAAATGTGTTTTTTCCCTCTTTTGTTGGAGACTAGGTATTTTCCTTTATATTGTAACATGATTCAGCTAGGAGTTGATCACAATGCACAGAGCAAATTGGTAAATTTGTATAATTATATTCCAAACAAAATTGAAATAACCCTATCAATTAGACACAAGCATTTTACTGTTTTCCAAAATTATCATGGAAGTTTGATGTATTTTGCCACATTAGGAGGCTTTAAATGTATTGTCAATGTTAGTGCGATTAATTAAGTGAAAATAGCTATGGCTGTAGAAAATCGGAGGGTTGAGCGCCGTAGGCTAGGACTATATTGTAATGGACTTGTCGCAACAGAAATGTGTATGTGTTTGTGTATGGGTGAGGCGGGGGGGGGGTGGGGATATAATGATATTCTTTATAGCAAGTGATTTTAATGTTATGATCACAAGCTGGCTGAAAAAATATACCATAATTTATCTTACAAGCATGCAGCTATTTTTTGGGGTGGGGGGGGGGGGTGGTCAGGTCGACCGTTGTTTATATAGGATCAGCAAAGTCGTTGGGAGCTGGGGTTAGCATCGATGTGGGGCAGATCTCCATGCCCCTGCCCCCATATCCCACCGTGCTACTGTTTACAAACAAGTGAAAGCGAAATTTTCCAAATGTATCCATGTAAACCACAAATGAATACTTCTACAGAAAGGCTAACCTAACACAAATAAGACTATAGGCATGCATGTGTGTTTGACAAGTAATACTGATGAGAACTCCGCATAGTGCATATTTTTACACAGTACAACTAAACAAGTCTACTACAGTACTATTATAAAGGTTACCAGCGTTAGCCTTTTCACACAATAGATCTAGCGTATTTTTTCACCTTTCTAGGATTCCAGCATACGTTTTATCAAAAATCGCACCAAATCGGTAATTCACAAAATAATTACTTTGTTTTCTGAAACTTTGAGACCAAATTACCACTTGGCAACCCAATAAAATATATTTATAGGCTTCCGTGGCTTTTACACTATAATACCGCGTAAACTGTTTTAATATTAATGGGTTTTTCATACTTGGATTTTTCATTAGGACTGAATCAGCATTTTTGTAAAATCCACAGTTAATTTTCTTGTATTATTTCCTGATTGTTATTAACCGTTTTAACTTGTTAAAATAATCACTAGACTGCCTATGATATGAATCAGTGCAACGAGCAGTCAACGAATTATTGAAAACAGCACATAACAAGTGTGTGAAACTGATTATCTAGCGTTTTCTGGGGTTTTGTTTTGGCAAATCTAACGTTTTTTTGTTACTTGTCGCTGGTAACCCTGATTATTATTATGCTAACCGTAAATGACCTTTGGCCACCCCGTACTAGTTTGAAGTGATTGACAGATCAGCTGTGCCGCAACCCATTACAACTCCCTGGTAGTACAGTAGATACTGTAAGTGTAATCGCACAAAAACATCGTGTGTTATGACACATACGTTGTACTGCCTGTCCCAGGGCAACTCCGAATATTGAGCCTATCGTTTTAAATTCTACACTTGTTGCTAGCGTCCATACTGACACGATTTTTATCGTCAACTCTTCTTCGAAATCGGGTGTTTTTCGTAAAAAGCATGCATCCTGAATTCCTGACCATCGTCGATACAATACTATAAAACAATCATAACTGACCTATGAATCTAACGTAGCATTGTCACTCTAGGCTATGAACCTTGAAAACGAAAGTTTTGGACCAAATGTACTACTAGTACGCGATTTCCGGCTGCGAATGACACATTTCCAATCCGAATTTTTTACCGGCCCGGGCAAGGATCAGATCCATAGTACGGCTCGAGTGCAAATGCGACTGGATCAATGCATCAGTTTACCCCGTGGAGAGATGATCGTCTGATAAAATCAGAGGACCTGATCTGGATCTTGTATAAAAGAACAAGTCCAAGAACAGATTTAAGAACTTAGGTAAGTGCTAATTTTCAAATTTAATCTTTATAGCAGCAAATATGCTTATATACTTCATTATTGCATACTGTACATGGTGCATATTGCTTTAATTTATTTCAGGCTTTTCCAGTTACAAACATCCCCCTCCCCCCCCAAGAAAAAATAACAAAACAAATAACAGTTTTGGCATATATATGTCCCTGCATGGTCCAGTGTGCAGATTTTTACTCACATTTGTTGCTCTCACTATGTGTGATTGTGGGAACTAGGGACTGTGTCCCAATGGCTAGGAAAATTATTGAAGGTCAGGCTATTTTATTGAAGTTAATGAGTTTTGTCCTTTTTTACAAGTTGTACTGAAGTTTGGTAGAACAGTACCATTTTGACAAAATATTGTCAACTAAAAATTCACTTTTCAACATTGCAGCATTGATACTGACATTGGAGAAGTCCTCTCCCTCCAAACATCCACATACAGTACCTCTCAGATGTGCAAGATTTCTTTACAGGGCTACACAGTCTGCATAAAGTACTAACCTCAGAAGCAATCAATCACAACAATATTGTCTTGCCTGATTGCAACTCCATTGTGGAAATAAAACCTGAAAACTTTGTCCCTTTGGTTGTGGTCAAACAGTGTGTCAATAAAGGATCATATGACACCTAGCCAGATCATATCACAGTGTAAGGCAGTCTATACTGCAGCAACCAACAGTGAATATATACAGTCTTCAAAAGCAGGGTTAACCACAGAAAGGGAGTAAAACTGTTGAGCAGTGGTCATGCTCTGAGGACTTACTCTTTCAATGCATGCCTTTGGATACTGTTTCACATTCATGGCTCATATTATTGTGGTGTGCAGCTGAGTAAATGAAGATTTAGTTGTGCTCATTTGTCATTGTGCTCCACTTAAATGGGAAACAAAATGTGTGAAGGAAACCTAACAAATTTTAACAAATTACCAGTTTTCTGTCAGAATGTAAAGAGGATGATCCTGACAAATTGGACATTGAGCCAACTCTTTTCTCATCTCCACACAAAAGCAAGGGAAATACATCCCTACCTAATACACTTAAAAGGAACGTGAGCATGGATAATGAAATGGAAAATTTGGAAGAGGAACCAACTTTAAATAATCATACTAAAACAAAACTTTCACTGTCGTTTGAATGGGGCAGTCACTGTGAGTCACAACATCAGTACTATTTCTCCAGATACAACAAATGATTCGCTGCGGTTGTACCTTGACATAAGTTCAAATGGAAGTAGTAGCAGTAGCTTTGGTATTGCCAGAGAATTTTCTGCATCAATTTCTTCATGTGATCAAAACCTTTTTTATTCACCAGGAGTGAGAAAAAACGAAGGAGACGCAATCAAGCATTTGATCCACTGCCTATGTTCCAATCTGATTGCTGTGATGGTAGCTGTATCAAATCGCTTTCTTACGATGACCTAGAACAGTCTTTTCTAGAGGTTAGTGAAGTGAGGGAAACTGAGCTAAAGCAATTCACTCTGGACAAGATTTGGATTCATTAGGAAAGATCATGTCACACCTGAGACAAATCTTGTTCTATTTATGTAATTTGTGGGAAGATTGTATGTGAGAAAGCATTTTGTATGTTCTTTGGTATTAGTAGCAAGTTATTCAAAGATTGTCTGAAATAATTTCAAGTTGGCAAGAAAAATGCAATTCATGGCAATAAAGGCAAGAAAAGGATGAGAACAAAAACTCCATTTGCACTAGCTTGGATGAGGTGTTTGTTTGAACATATTGGAGATTACATGCCCCACAAAACAGAAGTGCACCTTCCAGTGTCATACACAAAGACTTCTCTCCATGCACGCATGAATAAGGAAATGATAGAAATTGGCATTGGTGAACAAAGCATCATTTCCAAGGAATACTTTATGGAAATCTTTAGAAGAGTTCAAGATTCCTAATTATTTTATCTTGTGAATGTGCATGGATTTATGACAGTTATTGTTGCATACATTGCATGGGAAAAGGGGAATAAAATTTCAAATTCCTCATAGCTAGTAGCTTTAAATTGATTAACTAGCATGAAGACATTGATAAAGTATACTGAAACTTGTGAGGTCGAAAGTGCTGTTGTAAGACTGTTTTGCGAAAATTCAATTTCACACAAGCAATAGCTGTGTACATTACAAATGATAACTTTCAAGTACTGTACATAGTCTGCTGATCAATCACAATTGGTGGGTTTTAGCCTGGGGTGTCAAAACCACAGGCATTGCATCCTTTTATCTTTGCTGACTATGGAGGCTTTAACTTCATACAATCCAGTGACATTTAGTCACTGGATTAGTTAAGTTTGTTTAGTTAACTACATGTGCAGTCCATTAAACATTTCTTCAGAAAAATTCATGTGTCTCTATTGTTAGCTTCAGCTTCAGCAAGCACAAAGACTGTACTGTACATACTGGAGAGAATACACCTCACAGCTAGTGTGCCACTAAAGCTGCATTATCATTCCTTAAAAAACATTAGAATTATTGTCAAAAATTTTGATTTAAAGAAGTTCTAAAGAACATGTTACATAAGTTTGATTGCAACCTCCACTCAAATCAGGAGTAAAAGTGCTTTCTGCTGAAATGTCAATGAACAACTCCCTTAGATAGTGACATTTTCAGAAAGTTCCCCCAAATATGCCAGAAATTAAAATATGCTTACCTTTGGTCAAACTTCTTTAATTGTTTTAATTTCCACCTTTGAGGACATTTACCTCAACTGTGTGGGAAAATGATTAGGGTCTTATTTCCAAACATCCCTATCAATTGGTCTAATAAATAACATGAGAAGATGTTGTACAGCTTTACTTGTTCTTTTCTCAATAGCAACTCTCAACACCCTATACTCCTTTAAAGGAATTCTCTAAAGTACCTAAAAGAATGCTTAACTTCAGTTATAATTAGTAACAAAATTCAACATGCTCATTGCATTATTCTATGGGTATTCATAAAAACAAGATGGTTCAAATTGACACAATAAAACTCTATCACTAATCACTACATAACTTTTTCTTGATTAGGTTAAGCAGTTCAATTTTACACCATTGTGTGAAGTAAAACTTATACTTTAAATGCTTAATTAAAGTATTTCAACAATATATTTTTATAGACGACTGAGTTTACTGTGGGTGGTACTTGAAAGAGGTAGCGGAAAGAACGAGGAGTGGAAAGAAAAATGAAGAATGCCGACAATTGCAAGAAGTTCATCTTAATCATCTTAAGTGAGTCAAAATATTTTACTAATTTAGAGTTAAAAGTTGATGTCTGCTTTCCTTTTTGAATCCTTGCAGAAGTCAAAAGCAATAGAAAGACTATCTATTCCTTCAAGTCCTCTATATGTGTGGGTGTGTCAGTGATGCTCCTAGTTAACACTTATCTCTTTCAAAAACTTTCTTGAACTACAAATTGGATATAGTAGCCCTAACTAAGATGATAAACCCTAAAGTTCAGAGAAAGGTCATTGGATCGGTCTCAATTTTTCGTAACAAGTAATTAAAATGGCAGAAAATGAGATAGCCTGAGTCTTTTCTGGCCCTACTTTGAGTGTGCTCTATATTCACAAGCAAAGGCATGTTTGAGTTTTACTTTCCATAGGATCCTTGCCCAGTAGTAGTTGTACGGGAAAAGTGCAAAAAAAAGTCAAGCGGGTGGTACGTTTTATGAACAGCGCCCTCAAACTTAAGAAATCTCACTTTCTGGCCCTAATTGGGGGTCCATTTTGGGCCTGTGGGTATATTTCAATTTTTTTTTTAATACCATTTTTTCAGGAGCGTATTGTTCCTATTTTTCGAAACTCAAGTAAAAACGTTGTGTATTTTGTGTTATCTACTCAAATTTATGACTCGAAAATTGCGAAAATCACCTCGTTCACGTATGTATGAAAATGCTTGCACAAGCCGATTTGAGTAATTCAAATGACAAAAACTTCTTAACATTAGCATACAGGTGCTTAAAAATTAAGAGGGTGGTCCACTAGCATAAGGGCTACCAATAAACTGCATTTCCAGGGTCATATGCCGAACGATGTCTGTGAACAGCACCCTCAAACATCACATTTTACAAATATTTTGGGCTATTTTGGGCATTTCAAGGTCAAATTTGGTCACAATTAAAAGTTTTATTTTTGGTTTTCAATACAAACTAGTAAGATATGTATAGTTATGATGCAAAGAATGTGCTAAAACATATTTTATATAAGTTATTAATGCTCTGGAGGGCAGCTTAAAGTGGCATATATGAGAGTTATATCAGCCCTACAGAAACATGCTTGCGAGGGCAAACAGTGGTAACATCATATCTTCATTCAAGGAGATCATGCTAACAACATTAAAAACTATTGAAATGTATTAAAAGGGTTCTGTCTAATACTCTTTGACTCCCACCCCCCTAACACCCTCCCCATAGTGCACTATGCATATTTGTATACATGCATACAGTATGTGACTGACTTTTACTGCAAAGAGACTGCGTAAACATGCATTCAAGGTATACTGAATTATTGGTATGGTCCACAGTGTGCACTATATTATGTGTACATGTTCAGTACAGTGTGATTTTACACCAAGTACTATTAAATACACACTGTCCAAAATAATGAACAGTATACACACTGTACATGTATTTACTGGTTAAACATTCCTTTTAAATTATTGAAAGTCTTTTAATTTATTGAATTAGCAAAAGAATTATACACTACATTGCAAATATTTAAAAAGACATTGAAATATGCACTATGCACTATACTGTATATGTGTGTACATGTTCAGTACAGTGTTGTTCTACACCAATTACTATTAAATAAACAGTCCAAAAACATGTACAGTACACACTGCACATTTATGTACTGGTTAAACATTCCTTTTAAATTATTGAAAGTCTTTTAATTATTGAATTAGCAAAAGCATACACTAAATTGCAAATATTTAAAATGATATTGAAATATGCACAGTATTGAATGGAATGACCAGTACACAGTGTGTACTGTACATGATTGTGGACAATGTGTATTTATTTAGTGCTTGGTGTAAAAATAACACTGTACTGAACATTTACACACATATATAGTGCACACTGTATGTATGCACTGGTTCACATTCATATTCTAATCTGATATAGGGTTGGGTAGAGGATGTGGGTGGGAGGGGGTGAGTTACATGCATACAGACAATTTGAAGCAGAAGATTACCTTACCAAATAATTCAGTATACCTTGAATGCATGTTTATGCAGTCTCTTTGCAGTATTAAAATTCAGTCACATATGCATACAAATCTGCATAGTGCACTATGGGGAGGGTGCTGGGGGAGGGGGTGAGAGGGAGTCAAAGAGTACTAGACAGAACCCTTTTAATAAATAACATTTCAATAGTTTCTAATGTTGTTTTACATGGTCTCCTTGAATGAAGATACAATGTTACCACTGTTTGCCCTCGCAAGCATGTTTCTGTAGGGCTGATGTAACTCTCATTAGCCACTTTAAGTTGGTTGCTAGGCGGGGTCGTAACCTAGCAACGAAAAAGTTTTCAAATTTATTTTTTGCCCAATTTCATCCTTTGAGACATATGGCAGGACACCATATCAGTTCCAGGCGATTCTAAAAGGGTCGACGTGGAATCGACCCAAAAATCTGTTGATTTGGCATGGATTGACCCATATATCATTTACATTATTTCTCAAATGATATTGGATCAAAACTCAAATCAATATTTCTTATCTGATATCGTAAACCCTGTATCAGTTAAGAGTTTATTTTGTATCATAATATGTTCTATTTTTACTAGGTCAAAAGGAGAGCAGTAACATCTTGCCCGCACTAAGGCGTGCCAGGTTTCTTTGGAAATGAATACCCTTATAGTCGATGGAATGGACCAATCAAAGACTGATCTGCCACATTTTGTCCAGAGTGATAAGGATGTAAAACATCCACATCCACATAACAGGTCAGTACTGTATTATCATGGAGGTCTGTTTTACCTCCATGGTATTGTGAAGTGACCTAAGAGTGCACAAGACGGAAAGTGTTTATGTCATTATAAGTGTAAACATCACGTTTTCTGGTTTCCGAGAAATTGTAATCCTACAGTATGAAATTGTAATGTCATGTTGGTGTATAGTACAGTATGTATGTGCGTGAGCAGTATGTGTGTGTGTGGGTGTTTATACAGGGTGTTTGTTTGTATGATGCCTTGTTTTACAACACAATGTCTCAAGAGGGGAAGCTTGATTATCTTCATAAATAGTATAAGGATGGACACCTAAGGTTACAAGAAGTCTAGTGTTCCTATTGTTTTGGTTGAGGTCAAATCAATTCTGTTCTTTATTTTGTTGTTCTGATCAAGATAATGGCCTTAGTATCCATCAAATATTATGTGACTGTTTTGTTTTGTTTGTTAAAGCACATAGTAGGTTAATTATCAAACTTTATTTAATAGCAGAAAACAAGTAATAACAACCTCTTTATCATACATGTCAATGAAGTAGTATATATTCATTCTTCTCTTTCTTTTCAGGTGTCCTAATTCACACTAAAGGTCCATGTGACAAGTTTGCATATATGTTATGACTGATCTGAAGCATATCCAACATGATTCAAACATGACCATTACATGCAATTTGTGGACACTAGTGAAGCACAAGGATACTCTTGGGAAAGATCTGTTTTTGCAAATGGATAATTGTTACAGGGAGAATAAGAACCGCTATCTTCTGTCCTTCTGCCCTTCTGCTCCTTGCTTTTAGAGTTGAAGATCTTCAGAGTGGTGATATATATAAATGTTATAACTTTGCTAAAGAAGTTATTGAAGTATCTGACTATATTCAAGTTGGGAATATATCAGCCGTAAACCTCATTGATTCAAGCACACGACCATACTTTGGAGAAGTCACTAAAATTTAAAAGGATGAGGTTATTTTACATTGGATGAAGGGATCCTGGACTGGAGACTGGAAACTGCTAGACTGTGGCCAAGGAAGAAATAAGCAGCCATACACACCATCAGTTTCTTTCCTTTCCTTAATGCTCTGGGACTTTAATTTAACCCATAAAAATCGCCTTCCAAAGAGTGAAGTCTGTGACTTGAAAGAAAGATATGCAGCTATAGATAAAGAATTTGAGCTGAATAACTAGGAAACCTTATGTTTTACACATACTATTGATTGGGCAGTGTGTACTCTTATTTTCTTGCAACAACTTGTGTAAAAGAAGATATGTAGTTTTGAGAAACACACACAATTTTCTTGGTGTATTGCTACACTTAACTGGTTGGGGCGTACTGGTACTCCCCAAAGATATATACAATTTATCATAGGGGTGTATTTCTACTCTAAACTGGTTGGGGCGTACTGGTACGCCCCAAAGATATATACAATTTATCATAGTGGTATATTTCAACACTTAACTGGTTGGGGCGTACTGGTACGCCCCAAAGATATATACAATTTATCATAGTGGTGTATTGCTACACTTAATTGGTTGGGGCGTACTGGTACGCCCCAAAGATATATACAATTTATCATAGTGGTCTATTGCTACACTTAACTGGTTGGGGCGTACTGGAACGCCCCAAAGATATATACAATTTATCATAGTGGTCTATTGCTACACTTAACTGGTTGGGGCGTACTGGTACGCCCCAAAGATATATACAATTTATCATAGGGGTGTATTTCTACTCTAAACTGGTTGGGGCGTACTGGTACGCCCCAAAGATATATGCAATTTATCATAGTGGTATATTTCAACACTTAACTGGTTGGGGCGTACTGGTACGCCCCAAAGATATATACAATTCATCATAGTGGTATATTTCAACACTTAACTGGTTGGGGCGTACTGGTACGCCCCAAAGATATATACAATTTATCATAGTGGTCTATTGCTACACTTAACTGGTACGCCCCAAACATATATACAATTTATCATAGTGGTGTATTTCTACTCTAAACTGGTTGGGGCGTACTGGTACGCCCCAAAGATATATACAATTTATCATAGTGGTATATTTCAACACTTAACTGGTTGGGGCGTACTGGTACGCCCCAAAGATATATACAATTTATCATAGTGGTGTATTTCTACTCTAAACTGGTTGGGGCGTACTGGTACGCCCCAAAGATATATACAATATATCATAGTGGTATATTTCAACACTTAACTGGTTGGGGCGTACTGGTACGCCCCAAAGATATATACAATTTATCATAGTGGTCTATTGCTACACTTAACTGGTTGGGGCGTACTGGTACGCCCCAAAGATATATACAATTTATCATAGGGGTGTATTTCTACTCTAAACTGGTTGGGGCGTACTGGTACGCCCCAAAGATATATACAATTTATCATAGTGGTCTATTGCTACACTTAACTGGTTGGGGCGTACTGGTACGCCCCAAAGATATATACAATTTATCATAGTGGTCTATTGCTACACTTAACTGGTTGGGGCGTACTGGTACGCCCCAAAGATATATACAATTTATCATAGGGGTGTATTTCTACTCTAAACTGGTTGGGGCGTACTGGTACGCCCCAAAGATATATACAATTTATCATAGTGGTCTATTGCTACACTTAACTGGTTGGGGCGTACTGGTACGCCCCAAAGATATGTATATAATTAATCATAGTGGTGTATTGCTACACTTAACTGGTTGGGGCGTACTGGTACGCCCCAAAGATATATACAATTTATCATAGTGGTGTATTGCTACACTTAACTGGTTGGGGCGTACTGGTACGCCCCAAAGATATGTATATAATTAATCATAGTGGTGTATTGCTACACTTAACCGGTTGGGGCGTACTGGTACGCCCCAAAGATATATACAATTCATCATAGTGGTATATTTCAACACTTAACTGGTTGGGGCGTACTGGTACGCCCCAAAGATATGTATATAATTAATCATAGTGGTGTATTGCTACACTTAACTGGTTGGGGCGTACTGGTACGCCCCAAAGATATATACAATTTATCATAGTGGTGTATTGCTACACTTAACTGGTTTGGGCGTACTGGTACGCCCCAAAGATAAATACAATTTATCATAGTGGTGTATTGCTACACTTAACTGGTTGGGGTGTATTGGAACGCCCCAAAGATACAAAAAAAATTGTACAATATATCCATTTTGCCCCAAAATGACTATTTATCAAAAAATACTTGTATTTTATGTTCGCTTTGGGAAAATCATACCAAAAATAATCATATATTAAATTTTTGCTATGTTTTGTCAACTTGATTGATAAAAATCTTTGCTTTTGTTAGTAAGTGATGGTTTATTCAAAATTCAGTGAATGTTATGGCTAAATTGCTTAATTTGTTAGTATCTGTAACAGCAAACTCTTTTAAGACATCTAATCCACCAGAATAGAGATAAAATGTTTATGTCTGCTCGTTTTACTATGAATTAACAAGGTAACACTGTTGTGTAAAATTATTCCATGTAAATGGCTATGTATCTTGCATTTCTGAATAAATGTATATTTACAGAATTTTACAAATAAGAAATGTTACATGCAAATAAATGAGAAAATACGCAACATATTTCAAATGTCATATTTTTCATGTACTTATACAATGCAAAAACCAGGCCTTGGTTAATAGACCACATTTCAACGTAAAAGGGTTGAATTCACTCGTACATCTTTCATTTTTCAGCTTTTACTTGGAGAAAAAGTGAAAAGTCATATTTCCTTAATTACCCAAATGTTTCCTAGTCTCTTAAGTATAGTTGTCTTAACCAACCCAATAGTTATCTGGACACAAAAAGCTGCTTAATAGTGTTACAATCTAAACTTGTGAATGTAAGCGTAATTCTCTGTGATTTCATATATTTTCTAAAACAATTTAAATAAGATAAAGGAGTAAGGTCTTATGCATTTACTTTCACCTTATACAATGGTAATGTCATTAGCTCATATACAACAAAACGACTGATATAAATCAGCTTAAGCCTAAATTAAGTAAAGTATAGTATTGTATTATTCGTTTCACTAGATCTATTCGAATGAAATGGGGTTGTAGGCGGTTTTACACTATCTAACGCAACGTAGTAGCCAAGAACCTGAAGTATTTTTAAGGGAGGGCCCGAAGAACATGAACTTATAGCATGCTCCTCATGGTGAAACATAATTGCACCTATTAGGTGAATTGAGTGTACTTTTAATAGTAAGAAAGACTAGCGTAGGTTCTTATGACCAACTAGACCTGTTTCTGCTCTCAACTTTTATAGGAGGAGCTTCATCAGTAGTAAGCCTTTGAATATTTTATATTCGGCATGAGCGTCTCGTTCTCAAAATGCATCTATTTTCTGTGCACGAGTTTTTATGGACTCATAGTGCATCTATAAGAGCATCTAAAAGAGCTTCGTGTGAACCTTGAGAGTCAGCTGATTCTTCGTTAGTGCGAAACCTTGAGTTAACAAGTAAATCTTTGAGATTTGGGGCCCTTTTATAGGCAAGAATCGGTTCTTTTGGAAACAGTTTGGATAATTCCGCGTGTTGCGAAATTAAGTGCCAATGTTTCAAAAGTGCTTTTTTTCAAGTGCGTGGTTTTGATGTGGGGTGTATAGGTAAGCTTGAACACCAGTGGTGGTTCCTTTTGTTTAGGATTGGTTGTGAGGTATTGCCTACGGTTTTCAAATTTTATGCCTTTAGCGGCTGTGGCAATTTCCTCTTTCTTATAGTTACGGAGTAACAGTTTCTCTGTGAACGCATTCTTTTTCTCTAAGAAGTCAGTCTCGTTGTTACAGAGACGTGCGTATCGTAATATTTCCCCTTTAATGAAGCCTTTAAAAGTGGCAAGTGGGTGTGCAGAGTTTCTGTCGAGTTATTGGAAGGTTTCCGTGGGTTTGGTGTGGACTTTAGTGTCTAATAACCCATTGGTCTCGAACCTTGTACCTTTGAAGATTTTCAAATCTAGGTATGTTACCTCGGTGTTTGATATTTCTACCGTAAACTTTAAGAAGCGGTGAATTTCATTCAACCTTTTTACTAGGTGTTCAAGTTCCTGATGTGTACCGTCGTAGAGCAATAGAATGTCATCTCTATAGCGGAGCCATTTTAAGATTTTATTATCTGTTGGTAAGAACTGCTTTTCAAGTCTATGCATGACGATATCGCAGATTTCCGGCATGGCTACCCATGGCGCAACCGATCTTTTGTAGATAGAAATGGTTATTGAACTCGAAACAGTTTCTTGTTAAGTTGAGTTCAATTAGTTTGCGCATGGATATGGAAGATATTTTATTTATTCCATATTCGCATTGTTCCGTCTTTTCATAGACTTCTTGACATATATCTAATGCATCCTCTTGGGGAGTATTGGTATACATGGCGACGACATCGAGTGTAGCGAGTACTACCGTTTTTGGTAACGGGGTGGCTTCCAAAATTTGCAGAATGTGATTTGTGTCTTTCACATAAGTGCTTTGTTTTATTACAATAGGAAGCAAGAAATAGTCCACAAATTCCGATATTTTTTCGGTCGGTGATCCGTTTCCACTTATTATCGGTCTACCGGCAAATTTTGAGTTAGCCGGGGTGCTTTATGAATTTTTGGTAGCACATATATGACCGGTGTGCGGATCTTGTGGCTATATGGTGACAAGTACTCGAAGGTGCTTTTATCGATCTCTTTTGCAGAGAACATATCAATTAGTGTTTCCTGGACTAAACTTTTAGTTTGAACGTCATATCACTTTTTAACTTTTCGTAGTGGTGACTAGCTAATTGCCTTTCAATTTCGGCTTGATAGTCTGAGTGATTCAATATAGCAATGCCTCTACCTTTATCGAAGGGTTTGACAATAATATAGCGGTCGCTTTTAATTGCATTTAGTGCAAAACGTTCCGCCTTATGCGTGTTGCTATTGGCGTTTCGGATAGTAACACTTGCCAATTCGGTTTGTGTTGCTTCCAAATAGTTCTCTAGGTTTTTACTAAAAGTCATGTTAGGTGACCATGTAGAGGGTAGACGGAATTTTGTAATCCCTTTTTGCATTTTATTCTGCATGATGAAGCGGATTCTCATTTTTCTTTTTAGGTCTTTTAATGACTTGAGAAGATCACTTCGTTTAGGTTTTACTGGAGTTGCTATGAACTTCAGACCTTTTCCCAACGCAATTAACTCTATATTGGACATGTTTCTGTCTGATAGGTTCTTAACGAAACCTGTCTCCTAAAACCGCATACAACCCCATTTCACTTCTTAACCTGTCTCCTTTGTTCTTGCAAAATGTGTGCCATGCATTAATGTAATTAAGGTTCGTAATCATCGTTGGATAAATTTGCGTTCGTTATATTCTTACCGGATATCATTTTAGAAGACTCCATTCGAATATAAAATTAATATGTATT
This sequence comes from Apostichopus japonicus, assembly GCF_037975245.1. Taxonomy (NCBI): domain Eukaryota; kingdom Metazoa; phylum Echinodermata; class Holothuroidea; order Aspidochirotida; family Stichopodidae; genus Apostichopus; species Apostichopus japonicus. The sequence goes on from NC_092576.1 coordinate 41,199,184, forward strand.
TGTATATAGAAAAAAAAGAGGATATGATAGAGTTTGAATTCTTAATAATAAGAAACACTGACATACACTGATTATTTTAATTTAGAAACAATAGTTGCCACGGCTCATAAACACATGTGATGTTTTAATGAAATCTCACCCATACAGTGAATGTAAGTTAAACCCTGCAGTGATATACACTAGGCTAAATGGACAATCAAATGTACTTAAGAGGACAGGCTTCAATTACTTCTTATGTTTTTATTTACTGAAGTATTCCTTTGCGTTTTGCGTTTTGCATTAATCAAATGCAAATGTTAAGCCTATGAATGAATTAACTGTGAATAAAATGGCTCAATAACGTACAATATATACCAATTAAGTGATTGATTGTTAGCGATGCGAAATTTTCCTGATGACGATATATGTTATTATCCACAGGGAATCCGAATGGCAAAAGATCCGTAGGTTTCAGAAGGAACGTGATGCACAGAGCCTTTACCAAGGATGCTAGCAGGATAGTGTCAAAAGCCACTGGAAAAGGCCTTGCTCATTTCAAGTATAATCCAATCATATACATGCTGTTTTTTCCAAGCATTGAAAAACTAATTAATTAACTTTAATATCGATACTTAAAAACAAATTAAAGTAAGAGTTAAGTACAAAATGATTCAAATTAAAAGATTCCACGAAAATCAGTAAGTGCAATAAATTGCGCTCTAATCGATGTTTTAGTAAATTATCAAGAATATCATGCAGCGCGACTTGTTTCACTTTACGTTCCTTTTGCCTACGCGTCTTACTTGAACGCTCTTGAACTGACTCTAACTACTAAATTATCAATTGCCTTGAATAGCTGTCTTGTTAATTTGAGACAGTTTTAAAACACTGAAAGTACCTCAATCCATTATTTTTCGCACTAAGATTAAAAATGATAAAGTTAAGAAATTATGTTCAAATTAAGTGAAGATTTAATTACGAGTAATTAGTAGAATGAATTCTCCTCTAGGTGTCTCGTTGTACTAACACTGTTGTTAATTAGTGTCTGTTACATTAATGAATGGAAGGCTGAACAATTCGAAACCTTTTAATTTCCATATTATTATTTGAAATCATACTTAAATAGTCAAAGCCATAGCTAAGAACTCTATCTTCTTGGGATTTTCCTTATTTAATAGCATCAAAATGTTCCTCAGATTCTCCTCAAACTAAATAAAATGTTATGCCAATTACACATAATAGGTTTGACATTAGTCTTCTGTTTTAATCATGTTGTTCATAATTGACTTCCTGAGAACGTCATCTATCTTCTTTCACAACTGTATAGACTTTTCTTGGTTTTTGTGTTATTATAAGAATTACAGGTCTCTTCTTATCTGCGAACGTTTTTTTTTTTCCCTCTCTTTTTTCTGGTTTTATGTCCCCCAATGTTGGTGACAAACTTAGTTTGTTGTAACACTCATTTCATAAAATCTGTCTTGTTTCTTTCATTGACACAGTCGTTTATCGTTTATCGACTATGTCACTATTTTATTTTGTTTGTAAAAACGTGTCTTTTCGTGAATTGAATGTTGCTTTTAGGTATATTTTGCCACGGATACCGGTGTTTTGAACTTCAGTTACATTATATGCTCAATCATTTCACCTAAGGGGCTTTCAAATTAAATCATATTATTTCATTTTGTAATAACCTTAGTGGCCCCATTTTTAATGTTTGTATTCAAGAGTGTCCGTCGTTTGTTTAAAAACAATGAAGCAACATGTGATTGTTGTTAAAATTTAAGAAGAAAGCTAAACTTCGAAATATTCAACTAAAGATGTATTTGATCTATTGTTACTATTTCTCTGCTGTTTAGTTCTAGAATACCTTATTTTGTGTATGTTATTTTTATTGTACACAGTGGGATTGAATGTCCACAACGTACACATCTTAGCCTGCATGGCTTAATCTTAACTTATCAGGGAATGTCCAAGCAGAACAATCTACGTGAGTCATGTCGCAAACTGTTCTCTATATTTACAAAGTTATGGTTTACACTATACCGTCAATTAACAGGTTATAAAGACAGTTCAGCACATATCAAGAGTGAACATTTCAAGATCCTTCTCTGATGAAATTTATTTTTTTGAAAATGGAGATTTAAGTGTGTTTAAAATCAGATTTTCTAGGTTTTAATTGCAAATAGTAACAAATTATAATCATACCAAAGTAATTGAATTATCAACAAAAAAGAAATAAAATAAAAACAGGAAATCATTGGTTTCCCATAATTGATGTCAACAACAAAATCGATTTCCTTTTGATGATATTACTTGATGGTTTAATTAAGTAGACTTTCTAATAAGTTGGCTGTGTGAGTAATTACATTAATGCTTACGTACAAATGTGTATTATAAATTTATAATGCTTCATATATTTTCAGAATCAGAATGCATTCAACATTGTTCTTTTATCACTGTAACATCATTTCATATTGTTAAAGACGTTGCGTAGTAGTGTAACTTTAATAGCTATTCTTCACTCTGTATTAACTTTTTTAAGCTTAAAGTAATATAGTAATTATTTGCTCCGTTATCCTCCTAAGCTGTTACCATGACGTAAACAATCGTGTACCTGGCCTTAATTCGAATAGTTGGGCTTCCGGTCTCCGGAAGAGTGGTGACCGCAACTCAGGGGTGGTGTTCTTTAAAGTAGTACATTCTCGAGTGCGTAAACATAGGCCAATATTGAAGTAATGTTAAAATTCTTTGCTGGGAGATCTCGATTATTTTACTACTTGTTTACTATGACGTAAGCAATCGTGCACCTGGCCTTTGTTCGAATAGTTGGGCATTCCGGTCTCCGGAAGAGTGGTGAACGCAACTCAGGGGCGGTGTTCTTTGAACTAGTACATTATCGAACTCGCAAATTTAAGCTAATGTTCAGGCTAGTACAAAAGGAGCTGAATATATCGTGCAACGTGGCACTCTTCGTCAGCATGTTCACTATGACGTTAACAATCGTGCACCTGGCCTTTATTCGAAAAGTGGGGCTTTCCGGTCTCCGGAAAACTAGTGACCGCTGTTCAGATGCGATATGCTTTGAAGTAGTACATTCTCGAGCGCGTACGTTATCTTATTATTTTATACCAACCAAGTTGGTATGCTTCTAATACCACAGCATCGTTTTTAACTGTTCGTATATATTGTAAGTGCCCAGAATATTATGTAATACATGTGTGAGTCGTATGAATTATTAGCAAGTTGAGCTATTGTCCTAAGGGAGATAACGTTCAGTTATGAGTAACTTTATTGGTCTATTGTTATCATTTACTTTATTTAGTAGCGCTCTGAACTGCGTGAAACTGTGTGTACGTTCGTAAAGATCAGTGCTCTGCTTTGAATGGAAATATTTCAGTTAGTCCTAAGAAGCAACATTAGTACAGTAGTCCTAGTTCAGCTAACAGAAAGCAAGCTACGTTAAATGATCCAATGAATGTGTTTCTACATCGGTTAACGGCATTGTGACACCGTTAAGTTAACTCTGTAGCCTTGAATCTGATTTTATAGTTGGTCGCGGCGTTTGGCACTGCGTTGAGCACCGCGTTGTACGTTGCTTCATGCGCTGCATGTGGGACCGTGTTGTACGCTGCGCTAAGACGGCGCTTGAGGAATTGCGTTAACAGTAACGTTCTGCGTAATGCAATATTTTATGACCCTTATATGATAAAGGAGGTTTGAATAAACGGTACCACTGTGCCACGGGCACTTGAACATCTTCTCCATTGCTATATTTTTTTTTGTCGAGACTCTCTTTTGCCAACCCCACTTAAAATATTACCCTACCAGACAGGGAAGTGATGTGACCATATCATTACAAAAATGCTTTATATGCCAACATGTGAGTAGGCATATCCCCTTTAAGCACTTCTTTGGCAGTTGCCGGATTGTTTATTCCCTGACATTCATTATTTAGTTATATGATTTATTTTTAAAAGTCCTCGTGGTGTTATAAAATAAGCAAGGTGGTGTTCTCTGGACTTTGGTTCCTTTTAATTGACATTATCTTTCCTTTAATGTAATGTGATGTTTAAGAAATGCACATAGAATGTTCCACCAGATTCACCCGATACTCATAGCTAGTACAGTAACTACTGTTCATGTTCCACAACCGTGCATCAGTTACTACTGCGCTGTGTTCGCAACACGGTAACATATGTTACAGTTGGCACAGTTATTACTGGAAAGCTGTAACACGTTGAACTACGAGTCCGACAGGTGAACATTTGCCATAATTTACAACAAAAAAACATTTTAATTTTTTAAATGTAAAACAGGATTATTTTAATTTTTTTTTTTTTTAAATTTGCAGTAAGAAAAAAAAACTTAAACAATTACTGTGCCACTTGTAACATATGTTACCGTGTTACGAACACAGCGCAGTAGTTACTGATGCCTCTTTAGTATTTTAAACTGCGTTGGGCTAATAGGAAAATGCTTGTAGGAAATTGCGTTTGTCTTTTAAGTCTCTAGTCCTTGCAACAACAACCAAACGTTTTCCACGGGTAGTATGCCACACGGAAAATGACTTTGTGACGAGAGTTGTTCCACTCTCACGTCATCAGTACGGAATTTCAAGCGTATTATGTAGTCAATGGTGGCTTACTGTGTATCGTAGTGAAACTTTTCAAGCGAGGGCCTTCAGTCAAGCAGATAGTGGTTAGCTTAAAAATCGAATATTAGAGAGTTTTGAGGTTACTGAATAATAACAATAGTATTTGATCCCTGCCTTTGTTATTCCTTTAATCTGCCTCTAATTAACCTAACGTAGACAAAGGTTGATTGTTAATAGCCTCATCAAAGTAATTTAAGCTACACAAAAGTCAATACTCGGTAGTAACTAATAAGTTGTTGAATGAGATTATTGTATCAAGTGCTGTGCCTCTTCTCCACAATACTCAAAGTCCTTGCTACTCCACGTGTAGTCTCATATGTGACGTCATTCCCTTTCTCTTGGGTATTCCCCTTCATCGGTACGTAAAGATCAAGTAGAGTGCTGTTACGCATCGGAAAGGTCCCTGGCATCTGTGAAACGGACACCTATGGATGGAATGCAAGTGTTAAAAGTGAACTTCAAGACTGGTTTCTATACGCTAGGTCAATATTGCCTTCTTATACGCCCACCGTCCTATATCGCAATCTCCTTACCCTAGCATATTACTTCGTATCAAAACATAATCTATCTTATGGGTAATTGGGTAATTAATAATAAATAATAATAATACATGATATAAACTAATAATAAATAAAATGGGTAATTGTCAAAACGTATACTCAATGAAAAATAGTAAAGAGTTATATATTTGGTTTTACCTATGTGAAGGAACATTTTAAGGTGTGCATTGTTGGTCGCTCAGAACGATTTGTTTCCCAACATGTAAGAAAGACATCATTCCTGATGATAGAAATATCAAACTATTGAAGGATCATCTGAGATCAACTGTCTTTGATCATAAATACACGTAAAACAGGATATTGACTTCATAGTCTTTTGTCGCTAGTTTTGTCGGGAAACCTTTTCTTATAAATTATTGTTAAACAGAAATCAAAGCTGAAAAGTATGTCACGTTTCAGATTGTCAGCTACATTATAAGAGGAAAACATATATGACGGCAGAAAATTCCCTTAAAAAGAATAAAATCAAATTATGGTCGTTGCAAACTGGATACGAAAATGTCTTTCATTTAAATAAATGCAGTCTGCTACATAATACACAGTGGACCGTTACAGAGATTAAAGAACTTTAACATTAAACGATTTATTTGCATGCCACCGGATACGGACAATGATCACCTTCAGCTGTAGTGGTCATATGATCGTAAGTCTCAACACCGTTGATTGAGTGCTTTGAAATTTTGTTTGAAAAGTTAACGTAGATTTACTTTCACTAAAATCCTTTCAGACACTCACCTCATGTAACAGTACTTTTTTTCGGCCATACATTAGGAACAATATGTGTTTCTATGACGTCAGTAGTAGTAGTATAATCAGAAGAAAAGGGAGATTTACCTGTGTGAAATAATCCACAAAGAATTTTAAATGAATTTACGAGGTTGATACAGTACTACTCTTTATCTCACTCTGTAACGCAATATCAAAACATATAAACTGAAGCAGTTAATTTTTTTAGGTATATTTTTAATTCTTAAACAGTAAAACCTAGAAATTTTAACGACAGTTGCCACAAAAATCTGGCATGACGTTTATACCGGTCGGGATAAAGAAATGCCTTCGTGGATAATGATTTTCAACTGGTTAATCGATTTTTTGTTTAAACGTTTCTTTTAAACGTGATTTATTTAATGATATATTGTAAGGATCTATGTACTGATCTTGCCCTGTTGTCCTTACGCTGGTTTGGTATGAACATCTTTCAGAATATTCTCCTTTAGTTGGCATCAGAAGATAACATCAAATGGAGATATGTATTACTTTTGAGCACCTACAAAACAAGGCACTCTTTATTTAATGTGTTATGATGGAGTATGTTACCTTAAGATTTTGCCACGTTAATTGCTGCTATTTACGTTTTAAGTGGTCAAGTATTATAATGTTAATTTTGGGAGCGTAGGGCACAATCAGTGTATGTTATAATTTAGTTTTCAAGGAGTGACCCGCTCTCTTCTCCGAGTGGCTCCACCCTGTACGTCACGCCACGTTAAATAACTACGAGGTCTGCCTATCACTGAAAATCCACCTTTCCGTTCCGGCCTTTCTTTATAACACTGTCCCGTCTATGTTTTACTCTTACTTACTTCTGTTTTTCGACCACTTATAAGACATGTTCTCTTTTGGTCCGATTATCTTCATGGAGTGTAATATACTTTACGCATTCCTGGAGCTTCCTGACTCAATCTCTCTATAACTTTCGCGAACGACTTTCCTTGCATGTAACACCCCAGCAGGAAGTCCAGTGGCAACCTGCTTACGTTAATGTACCATTACGTAATGTATTTATGTTCAGTTGTCACCAAGAGACACTGATTTGGTTCATTTATAAAGACTACGTATATTATCTACATTATTGTTTTTGTCTCCCAAATACATAGTATCTGGACTTCGTAACACATGTCAATGTCAATAATCATTGAATAGTTATCATCGAGATATTTGTTTACTTTCGAACGTTTAAACAGCAAAGCGCAGCTGTTAGAAACTTATCTGAAATAATCTAGCGGTTCTCCGTTCATCTATCATATCTCTTAGCTTCAAGTAAATCAACACTACGATAACCGAGCTAAAAGGAACATTATATCTCACCATTTGATAGTATTTTCCAAATCATAACAGCTGCGGACCAGACGTCACTAGTCCATGAATATTCATTACGATGTAACGCCTTTGGGGACAGCGACTTATGCTAAGACTGGATACAATTAAATACACAAAAAAAAAAATAAGTGTGAAGAGGTAAAAAGATATTGGAATATATCAACTGAGTTCATGAACTTCTTTCCAACATTTTAAAATGATTTTTGGAGTTGCCTGAAATGATGTTTAAGTAACTTAGAGCGTAGTGTGTCAATAGTGTTCATGGTTAATTTAAAAAGTAAATATATGAACACATATCGAGCATGACTGTGTTTTTTAAAACCAATGTGGTGTGATAGAAAAACATCAAAATTCTCGCTCTATTTGTCGACTGCTATATTGGTGCAAAGCATTTCACATGATCTTCTATGGTGTACTTATGTGTCCAGAAGGACAGGTACGTGTTAGTGCAGCAGTCGAAGTGTCTGACCCAAAACCACTAGCATACCAGCTAAAACAAAACAAAAAACAACAACAACAACCAAACAACTCACATGAAACACCACACATACGTTGATGTTAAGAAGTATCTCTATGGAATGGTAATTTTGTGTAAGCACATTGTGGCAATACAGATATCAATTTGTTGTATGCAAATGAAAATTGGAATATACATAAAGTCTGTGACCGGTTAATAGTCAAACAACTAGTTAAATTGAATCAGTTCTTAAGTATACTTCAAAGTACGTGACTGAAAATCCTGTTAGTTATTTTAAATGATATTAAATTGTAAGAGCTTGGTTCGTTATTAAGCTTAATATAAACAATTGGATTTGAAATATCATTCGTATGAAACTTCAAGACGATTTTGGAAACTGCCATTTTGTCTGTATATGAATGGAAGCTGTTCACGTGTGGGACTTGTGCTTGGAATTCGTATTTAATTCATCGATCATTTCGAATGTCAGTCTGGATCCAATCGTAAGTAATATATTGCTGAAACACAGCGATATTACTGAGCCTATCAAACTAGAGCACTATCGGAGCAAAACTTATCCGATAAACTGATTTTATTTGTAATGTTAGGATGTTACTGTTATGAAATAGTGATGCCATCTCTTTGATGTTACCGAAACACTCCATCGAGACACCTTACGGGCCTCTTATGTATTTATCTAGGTCATGGATTCAGTTTTCCCACGAGAAGTTTTTTAACTATCTTATTGAATCTTGGTACAGGGCCTTTTCCCAAAATAGATTCCATTATGTCTGTGGAACATTCGAGAAGGTTCTCTCACGTGGTATGGAAGTTTCCATAGAAAAGGGGATGGACTTCCAAACTCCCAACCAATCAGGGCAGATCAGTGCCAGCGCACTTATTTTTATATCGTTAAGCTAATACAGGATGGTCAGGTTATTGGCTGCCTACTGATTATGCGCAGTGGAATTTTATGGAAGTAAGGTTTAAAAGGAAAAGGAGGCCGAAAGTTTGAGCACTCCGTCAGCAAATTTATCACTTGGTCAGCAAATTTATCACTCCGCCGAAAGTTCATCACTCCTAATTGCGTAATTGACGGAGTCAAGTCAAGTCAAATCATTGTAATTTAGTTTTATTTGTAAAGAGAATCGACAGAGAAGAAATTATACCGAATCAATAATCAAATCCTATCTCGTCAACTTGTTTTTTTTGTGTGAAGTCATTGTTTTCTTCCGTTCGAGACATCTCCTGAAGAAGCGTAAATACGGCATCAAGACATCCCAGTACCTTTCTATCGCGAGTCCCGATGTAGTATTACCATCGGAGGAGCCGGGCTCGTCACAATATTACATTACGGTCTTCGTACCGAAAAAAAACAATTTATCAGGTTAAGTAAGCATTTTATTTATCTACAGTTATAAAATAACCATAATTATTTACTTCTTCTATTATGCTTTCCATCAATACCAATAACCTCAAAGTGCTTATTACAAGAATATACAAACAGAGTAAGAAAGCCATACAAATCAAAGAAAAACATGGACAGCGTGGCATTGTTTTCCCCATGTAAATGAGCCAGCTGAATATTAAGCATTCTGCAGAGTCACCTCTATCACAATAGGAAGATGTGGGACAGAAACATCTTGATAACCCTCGCTTTACAACGGGTGTTGATTCTTACATTCTGTCATCTTCACCCCTGCTCCTACTTCAGTGGTAAAATATTGAATCTAACTATGTAGAAGACTTAATGTAATGGTGTAGAAATATTTTACAATATGAGTAAGGTATGTAAATTAAAATAGAAAACGTGTAAAATGCTTTAGTACGTCATTATGTTATGCTTTCTTTTAAGTAACTTTTCAATTAATATATCGCAAAAGTGGTAACAGTTCTGTAATCCATTTTTACCTTAATGCGTTAGGAACATTGTCAGATACTATATTTCTGCAATGGCTATCATTTCAGTACATACATTCTTAATATTACTTCTAAAATTGTTAGCTAGAGAATGATAGAAAAAAAGTAATTCAGTTTTTCGCTCTCCTAGTACCTATAATAGTGTTTTTATCTACAAAACTTACATTAAATTAGTACTACACTCTCTCTAATAAATTCCATATGTAAGGTCAAATATTGCAAATGAAGATTGCTTCATGGATTTCAGAGATAATTAAGTAACATACTCCAATCAAACCGCTTAACGTTTAGATTAAATTACAAGGCGGAGTGTATAGCCTTGTGGTTAACGCCGGCGTCTCCCAGTCATGAGATCCCCGGTTCGATTCCCCGCCGACAGCAATGTGTGTCGTCTGGCAAGGATGTTGTTCAATAACAACTTCCCGACATGGACGTTAAATGGATGTGTGCCGAGAGATTGGCTTCGGTCAGCTTGCGAGTCTACAAGCCTCCATGGCTTCTTTCGCGAGTTCCTGCTTGCGGGAAGATCACATATACATACATACATACATACATGTTCACCCGCCAAGCTTTCAATCAAGAAATTATTGAAAGCAAAAAAAAAATCGCTCACCTTAGTAACAAATCGGCCAGTTTAAAGCCATTCCTTAGTGGGTGTAATTTCTGAAAAGATTATGTTGAAAGCCCTCCCCCCCCCCCACACACACACATTAAAAATCAAAAATGATTTGAAATGTAGAATTAATTGAGAAAAGCCTAAGTATTCATCGGTAATGTATGTAAATATGAGTTTCTTACAGTCAGAACTAGTCTCCAATTTCCCCAATATCATCAATCCAATATATGAAATCTTGATTCCTGGCTGACAATAATTAACGGGGGGTTAAAAAGCGGGGACTTTGATGAACCGCTTAGATTAATATTTCTGATCCATAACACGGGTCATAACCAATGGCCTGCTAAGGCTTACCTGTGATTTACAATAGAGCGATGCATCAACAGCTTCAACAAATTACGAATGGAACCTAAATAAAAACTTAAATGAACTTTTAGGATCCCACGGTATTCTGATGTATCACATGTGAGGTGTAAGGGGATTGTGAGTGAAACTAATTATGAGTGCTGAATTATCATTATCTGGTATTTATGTACCTGAAGAGTTTTAATAACTCTTCATAGCTTAAAGGTTAATTGCTATATGAAACTGAAGCAGATGAAAGTCTGACAATGATTTATTCAAAGAGGAGACTAATTGAACACATCTTTTAATTCGACAAATGTATTGTGAATCATCGTGTCGTACAACGTTATGGAGGATATATGGCCGAGCGATTTTTTGTGAGATTGGATTGCAGGGACAAAAAAAATAAATCAATTACATACACTAGTCAAAACGTATGAAAGGTGTCTCCATCGCCCCTTACTCCATCCTGTACGCACACAATCACATATGTGAAATGCATGTGTCGTGGTAAGCTGGTGCTATATAAGCTCGCGTGGGCATTGTATTGATTGCATCATAGAATTGAATAAAGTTTGTAATTGCTTACAATGTTTATGAATAAAAACTCAGTCAACTCCATGAGAAGTTTCAGGTTTAGATTGCATTAGAAATATGTGCTAACTGTTCACTGAACATATTGATATCACGACCTTTAGCACAGACTGTTGTTACAGCACACACAGCTGCTTTGCCAAATAAGAATACAGTACTAGACCTTTGATCATCTAATGTAAACAAGTGAATCTGAAATATCCGAGATGGGTTGTATTATCAAAATGAGATGAAGTGTCGACAGCAAGCCACGTACACCAAATACCGTAGCACGTAATAATTCAGTTTTACAAATTGTAAAGACGTCGCCATTTTGTCTGTAACTGCATGTAAACTGTTCATGGATGAAACTCCTTTAATTCAAAAGATGTCAATTTATTGCGGCTGCAAAGGTTCCCTCATTGTACAGGTAACTAAATATTTTGCTGAAAAATAATCTTACAGTGTTCTTACTGAGATTATTTTAAACTCATTCACTATGCCCATTGTCTTGGTCTGACACACTTGTTACGCATGCATTACTAGATATTTGCTTTGTAAAGTAAGCATATGTTTCCAATTTCCTAGAGTGTTGATGATTTAATAGCATGTCCTCGTTATATGACTGTGAAGGAGTGTCAAGGAAGTAGCAGTTCTAATGTATATGTATTTTGCGGATACGTAAAGCGGAGGGGCATGGGTGACCGCTTTCATGGGCGTCCGCATAAAAAAGGAACGTCGGATTTGTACAACCGGTTTTAATAACAACTAATTAAACTTTAAGGTTTAGTTTTATTTATATGTGTTGCTATCGGGCTTTCTTTATTTTTTTAATTTTCTCGTTTTACTTTTTACCGGACCAGACTCCAAAAGTTATCTTTACTTCTGGTCCTGCTACCTTATTGCTATAACTATGTATTAACAAATGTACATCATTATTCAGATAATATCAACTTGGGTGATCAGTTTTCTGTTAGATCAAATGTATGTGAAGTTAACGGTCCCATTTAATTTACATTATGGACGGGATTTTGAACTTGGTAAATGCACTCCCCTCCCCCATCTTGTATGTATGTTGATTTCACAACGCGATAAAAAGAACAACATTTTGTCTAATTAATTCGGTCATCGTTAAGTTTAGATTTGATTCATTGATCGTAATGGACAAATGTCATACGTATGCAGCAGGCCAATGGCTTAAGTAATTAATTGGATAAACGTGGTATGCCGTTTAAGTGAATAACAAGATGTATCACTGACAATGAATGAAGCATTTATCCTGTCATTGCAGGAATTGATCTGAGTATAATACATTAAAACGAAAACAGCTGGGAATAGTTACACAGAGAGAAGGAGCGACACATGATTTGATTCTGTTTGACATTGTTGGTACTGTTAGTATTCCTAGGAAACGGACAGCCCCTTGCTCCCCCGCTCATGACCACTTTTTTTATTGTTCATATTTTGCGTTAGTTAATATATCTGAGTTCCCTTACATTAACATCAAGCTGAAAATGGATAGTCCAATGGGTAGAAGTTCCATTTTATACTATTTTTTTTTCTGAAGAACTTGTTTAGCCTTGAACCAGACGACTTTCTCTGTAACAGATATTGACGCATATACTGTAATTCACAGTTATTCAAAAGAGGATAATAGTTTCATTCATCCATTTCATTGCCACAATTCTATTTTGAACATTGATATGTTAAAATGGTCATATTGCTACATAAGTGATGTGACAAAAGTGAAACCTCATCAATCATATTTAAAACCATGCTGTTTATGCTTCATAAGACATTTTAATGTTTGAAAATGCCAACGAGACTGAATAGGTCAAACTAGCACTAGGCAACATTGACGAAACAGTGGTGATAATATAAGTTTCATCATCGACTGAAACTCTTTATTTTGTAGCATACTTACTTCATATTTTATTTTAGTGTTAATACATTGCAATTGCTATACTAATAAAATCATCTAAGTTTGCATGTAGAAAATGTCAGCATAATATTGCGCAATACACCATAGAAGTCGTCTCACGTGTAGTGTGAGGGGTTATCATGTTTGTTAACGTTAAAACCATGTATATTTCAGTATAAATATTAAACATAAACCGTTAGGTCATCCTCATTCAATGGAGTTGTTCCATAGAAAGTTCAGGACATACATCTGTTTTTTTTTGTATTGATTATGGATCTGTTTGAATGAACTAAATATCATAATACAATACTGATCGCGATATCAATCAAACATATACTTTGATACATAATTTAAGTTTACCTCACATGACCTTTGTTTATATTATTGTTGTCAATATTAATCTCAAACAACATCAACGATATGAAGAGAAAGATAAACTTCATTTTACAAAGGATCTAAATTCGTTTACATTTAGGGCCAAATTTCTTCAAGATGTTGCGTATTACACATAGTCGACGGATTGAGGGGCTTCAAAAAATATTTCCATGCACAAAGGTATCCTTTCACACAGTTCGGTGATGACAGTTCGTGAGAATGGACAACGTTAGGTCAAAGCTTGAAACATTAGAGGTGGATCCATCGGATGAACGAGCCAGTGGATATGAAGAACCGTCACTATCATCATCTGCTAGCTCCATCCTCAGCGCACTAAATATTCATATCTGATAGGGGGTTAACACTTATGTATTTCTTTATTCAGCTCCATCCTGAACGCACATTTAAGCCGACCCACATTATTTAAACCACGCCTTTATCTCCAGTCTCAGCACACTCCTTATGTCACTCAAAGGTTTCCCCCGCCTTAATATGTTAATTTTATGAACTTCAAGACGATTTTAAAAACTGCAATTTTGTCTGTATCTGAATTAAAGCTGTTCACGTTTGGGACTTGTGCTTGAAATTCGTCTTTGATGCAACGATAATTTTGAATGTGAGTATGGGTGCAATGGTAAGTAATTATTCCTGAAACACATCCATAAAGGGTTCTTCCTGAGCCTATTTCAACTAGAGCACTATCGGAGCAAAACTTATCAGATCAACCAAGTTTACTTGTAAAGTTAGGATGCAACGGTGCAAAATAAAATTATCAGGTTATCAAGTATTTTTCATCTACTGTCATAAAATAAACATAATTATTTATTTCTTACATTACACTTTCTATTAATACCAATCACTGCAAAGGGATAGCGTGGTAATCATTTGTGCCCATGTAAATAAGCCAGCTGAATTATTCAACAATCTACAGGGTCACCTCTATCACAATAGGAAGGTGAGGACAGAAACAACATCCTGATTACCCTCACTTTCCAACGGACGTTGATTCCTCCATTCTGTCATCTCCACCCCTACTCCTACTTCAGGAATAAACTATTGAAGCTAACAATGAAGGAAACATGACGTAATGGTGTAGAAACGTTTTATAAAATAAGTAAGGTATGCAAATTAAAGAAGGAAACGTGTCAAAAAAGTCAGTTTTTCTTGCTCTTCTGTTACCTTTAATATTATTTATTGATCCAAAAAACTTACCTTAAATTACTAAATTCTCTTTAGTAATTTCATATGTGAGGGCAAATGACGATAGTTATAAAGATTTCAAAAAGTCAGTTTTTCTTGCTCTTCTGTTACCTTTAATATTATTTATTGATCCAAAAAACTTACCTTAAATTACTAAATTCTCTTCAGTAATTTCATATGTGAGGGCAAATGACGATAGTTATAAAGATTTCAGAGATATTTAAGTAACATACTCCAATCAAACCGCTTAACGTTTAGATAAAATTACATGTATCAAGGTCAATATGTCTCCCGCCAAGCTTACAACCAAGAAATTATTGGAAGCAAACAAATCGGTCATGTTAGTAACAAAATCGGCCAGTTTAAGGCCATACTTTTGTGGGTGTAAATTATGTAAAGATTATGTTGAAAGCCCCCTCCCCCTTCCACACACACACATTAAAAATCAAAAATGATTTGGGATGTATAATTAATTGAGATCAGCGTATTCATCGGTAATGTATGTGAATATGAGTTTCTCAAAGTCAGAACTAGTCTCCAATCTCCCCACTATCATCAATCCAATATGTGAAATCTTGATTCCAGGCTGACAATACCTAACGGGGGTTAAAAAACAGGGACTTTGAGGAACCGCTTAGATTACTATTTCTGATCCATAACCCGGGTCATGACCAATGGCCTGCTAAGGCTCACCTGTGATTTACAATAGAACGATACATCAGAAGCTTAAAAAAGTACGAATTGAACCTAAATAAAAATGTAAATGAACTTTTAGGATCCCACGGGATTCTGATGTATCACATGTGAGGTGTAAGGGGATTGTGAGGGAAACTAATTATGAGTGCTGAACTAACATTATATGGTATTTATATATCTGAAGAGTTTTAATAACTCTTCATAACTGAAAGGTAAATTGTTATATTAAACAGATGTAGATGAAAGTCTGACAATAATTTATTTAAAGAGGAGACTAATTTAATACATCGTTTAATTCGACAGATGTATTGTGAATCATCGTAACGTACAACGTTATGGAGGTAAGCTATAATAAAGTTTCTGTGCGTACAAAGTCTTTAAGCTGAACAAGATGTGTGCTTATAATTAAAAAAATATTTAGCTTTCTCAAATTTGAGAATTATATATCATACTTTTTTTCCATTTTAAATTTGTAAAGTTTACGTATTTTTCAATTTAATATTGCAATTAAAACTCAATTTTGAACTAACATTGAAATTTTTTGTTGACCATAGACTTGGTGACTGGGAGAGGATATATGACCGAGTAATTTTATTTGAGATTGGATTGCAGGGAGAAAAAAAAAAAATTACATACACTTGTCAAAACGTATGAAAAGTGTGTCCATCATCCCTTCCTTCATCCTACGCACGCAATTACATATATGAAATGCATATATCATGGTAAATCGATGCTATATAAGCTCATTTTGGGCATTGTATTTAATGCATATTATAATTGAATAAAGTTTGTAATTGCTTACAACGTTTATGAATAAAAATCAATCAACTCCATAGAAAGTATTAGGCTTAGATTGCATTAGAAATAAGTGCTAACTGTTCGCTTAACATATTGATAAAATGACCTTTAATAAAAACTATAGTTATACTAATTCGTAAGCACACACACACACAACAATTTTTTGCCAAATAAGAAAACAGTACTAGACCTTTGATCGTCTAATTTAAACAACTGAATCTGAAATATCCAATATGGGTTGTATTAGCAAACAAAAATGAGATGAATAGTCGACAGTATGCCACGTACGGCATAAACCGTAGTACGTAAGCATTCAGTGTTACAAGTTGTAAAGACGTCGCCATTTGTCTGTAACTGCATGGAAATTGTTCATGGTTGGAACTTCTTAAATTTAAAAGAATGCCGACTTATTCCGACTGTCATGATTCCCTCATTAAACAGGTAAGTAAATATTTTGCTGAAAAATAATCTGACTTGTTCTCACTGAGATTATGTTAAACTCTTTAACTATGCACATTGTATTGGTCTGACACACTTGTTACGCATACTTTACTAGATATTTGCTTCGTAAAGTTAGCATATGTTTCCAATTTCCTAGGCTGTACGATATAGAAACGATTTAATAGCATGTACTCCTGATAATACTGTGAAGGAGTGTCAAGGAAGTAGCAGTTCTAATTTATATGTATTTTGCGGCTACGTAACGGGGAGAGGTATGGGTGAACGCTTTTATGGGCGTCCGCAGAACAAACTGTGCATCGGATTTTGACAACCGGTTAACGTAACAATTAATTAAACTTTTTATTTGTCACCTTCTAGACGTATATATATATATATTGCTCTCGGGCCTTCTTTACTCTATAATTTTCTCGTTTTACTCTTGTTACGAAGTCCAGATATCATGGTTTGGGAAACGAACACAATAAAGTAGGTTAGAGAGGTTTTGTTTTTAAAATGAATCTAATACGTGTCTCTTGGTAACAAAAATAAATAACTTATCATAAATACATTACATACCTTAATACTTAAAGTTAACATAGCGCGCACGCAAGGTACCTCGGCTACCGCTGGGCTCTCCGTCGGGGTGTCAATTCCCAGGGTAGTCGGTGTTGATTAAGTGACCGTTGTGCGGGTGTGTCTGGAAGCTTCCGGAAGGCGCCTTACGTAAATAACAGTTCCGGTATAGAGAACAGGACCAGGTACGGTAAATGATAAGTCCAGGAGAATGGTATCCAAAAGAGAGTTAAGAGTAAGTCACACACAGCGTGGTTGGCATGGTGAAGAAAGGCCGGAACGGAAAAGGTAGGATTTGTAAGTGCTAGACAGACATAGTTGTTTTACGTGGCGTGACGTACAGGTTGGTACCACTGGGAGAAGAGACCGAGCCACTCCTTGAAAACTAATTTATATGACATTCGGTGAGGTTACTCGAACGTAGCTTAGAACTGCTCTGATTGTGCTCTACGTTTACAAATTAGCATAATAATACACCATTTAAGAATTACATAACATCAATTAGCGTAGTAAACCTTTAAAGCAACATGCTACATCATAACACTCTGTACCGGACCAGACTCGAAAAGTCATCTTACTTCTGGTCCGCTACCTCATTGCTATAACTATATGTTGACAAATGTACATCAATATGATTCAATGGCAGAAATAAACTGACACGAAACAAAAATAAAGTATACAGGACAGTATTTATAACATGTATAAAGTATTCTGATGTTTTATCCATGACTTCAGCTTTAGCTTTATCGTTTCGGTACTTACTCTGCCCTAGGGCAAGGGACCGCGCCGATTACGGCGAACGCTAAACCTCGTTTAAAGTTCTCGTTAATTGTGATTTTACGCCCAATTCCCATATCGTAATGAAGAATGAAATGTCTTCGTTATAAAAGGTCTGTGGGGAAGGGGTGAAGTCCTTAAAGTATTTAGAATTTCTTGCTCCTCTGTATCGTCTTGTAAGGAACTTACTTCAAGTCAGAAAAATGACTTACTATTAAATTGTGAAAAAAGTGGATTTATTTTCAGCTTTGATCATATTTTTTGACTGCATGTGTAAGGATAAACAACCCCAAATAGAATTAACTTGGCTGCTACGGGTCCTATGAGCGTCTTGTTTACTTTATTCAGATAATACCAACTTGCTACCGCGCAATCAGCTGTCTGTCTATTCAAATGTATGTGAAGTTAATGCTTCCATTTAATTTATATTACGGACGGATTTTTGAACGTGGTAAATGAACTCCCCTTCCCTATCTTGTACGTGTTCTGATTGTCCAACGCGATAAAAATTATATCCTTTTGGCTAATTAAAACGGTTATCGTTAAGTTCAGGAGGTATCGCAGAGGGCTGCACTTCCTAGTCCAACAATTAATGGGACATCTTAGAATATATTTCACTAGAATATTAATGTGTTGATGAAGAAATGTTTTCAACAACATTGTTCCCACATACCATGACCAGGGAATTTCCTTCATCTCACACTGATTCAGAGAAAAGATTCACAGAAAATATAAACTTCTCATCAAATAAACTTCATTGGGTTGCAAGTATTCGCTAATCTTATAGGTCTTGCTAAGCTAATGTCTTTTATGCGGTCAATATTGTGGTTTTTGAGAAAAATGGCATAGGAGTAACAGAACGTCTTCATTCGAAGGCAATAAATCATAAATCTCCACCCCGCCCCTCCACAACACATAAGTGAAGAAATATGTATATCCACATAAATTCCGTAAGTTCAACCTTATCCTATCGTGTCAGTCCGAAGGTATCTCTTGTGTTAAAAGAGATTCATATAAATCAGATAAAAGTTCTAGTGGTCTGATATATTTTTTTTATTGATATTAGTTATAGTACATGTATACTCAGTGGTCGCGTAATAGCTTCATGAGGACGGTTAATTTTACTGCTGTTGTGCACATATAGTATCACATATATTGGAATTATTTTATTTTCCTGTAGTGTTAGACATTTGGTTCCTAAGCATCGCTTGGTTACATTAATCCAATTGAGCATTAACTAATATAAAGATACTTAATACCACCCAAAAATCGTATCGACGCCGAAACAAAAGTTCTCGTTATTTCCAAATTATAAAGTGTACATTAGTGTCCGTTTTCCAAACTGTATATCAAGCATTATTTGTGTCATATGGGGACGAGCTTTGTAAATGAAACGAATAAAATAGAACACTTGCATCAAGATTTCTGACGGATCATTTATATGGTAACCATATGTATCCGTTCACAGATCGGTGATGACAGTTCGTGAGAATGGAAAACCTTAGGTCAAAGCTTGAAACATTAGATGTGGGTTCATCTGATGAACACGCCAGTGGATATGAAGAACCGTCACTATCATCATCTGCTCAAGCTGCTCAAGCTTTTGTGACGTCATCGCAGTCAACTGAAAGGCCCAAGTTTGTTGTTAGGACTGAAAATGTGAAGTCAACAGTTACAGGTGAACAAGGTTTTTTCCATGTGTTGTTTGACTCTAATGTCCATGTTCTGTCAATGGATTTATCTCTGTTACTTTTACATTCTGATTTTTGCGCACAAGTATGTTAGAATTATTTTGATTTCTTTGTTGGAAATTATTGTTATGCGATCGAATTTTGTTATTCAGCCTTGTTTCTTAAATACTTCCACATCATAGGAACTTTCATTCATATATCAACGACAATATATTGGATAACCTTCGATAAGGCCTCCTCAAAAGAATGAAAAAGAAACTAAATCAGAATTGAAATACAATATAAAAGGGGACATTCAATGTTATTCTACTGAATGATAAGATTAATATCTCGTTTTCACTGAACCATTAGTTTAGTATATATTCAACAAGTAGAATACCTCCAAATATTCCGAAGTTTGCATTGATCGTAAACCTCTCACTGATCGTAAACCTTTAGGTTTCCTACACAGTCATTATTCAATTACAGGAAGATTTGTATTTTGTCACTTGAAACCCTCTGGTAAGCACAGCAGTTTTACCTATGGTTGCACTTCTAAAGAGAGAGTTACGTTTTCCACCTTCTCGATAGACTCGCCTAAGGATTTGGATGAAGCTCCAGAACTTTAACACACGTCTTATTTGGATATTTATTTCTGCGAGCATGTACATACATGACATCATTAAATGTAACTTTCATCCGTTAATTCGATTTTTTTTTTATTTCTTCACAGACAAAAAGTCTCTTTTAATAGATGCCTTGAAAAGGCGATATAAAATACAATACGAAGCTATCCAACCAATACCGTACATTAAGGAGAGACTATATTGTGTAGATAAGGTATTTGTAGAAGGAGGTACAGAGTTCTATTCTGTTAGAGGAACAGCAGATAAAGGTGAATGGGTACGTGTGAATTCTTACAGAGATATCTTCACAGACTCCCGAATTAAATCCAAGCGTCGTATCATAGAAGCAGAGCCCGGCTATGGCAAGTCAACTGTAACCCTACAGCTTGCATATGATTGGTGCAACGGTGTAGAAAATTCACCTCTGAAAGACGTAGAAATTCTGATTCTTCTCCGGTTAAGGCAGCTTGGAAATGTCAAATCTATCTACAAAGCAGTCAAACTATTCTTGGTACCAGACGAACCGCGAATCAAATCCAGTGATATTAAAAATATCATTAAAAGCTGTTCTTCTGTTGAGTTACTCCTGGACGGATATGACGAGTATCCCGATAAGGACAAACGTACAGGAAGTGACGTAGACCGAATTATTAAGAAAGATCTGTTTGAGGATTTTGAAGTATCCTTAACAACCAGATATCTTCCAAAGGACTATGGCAGATATAATACTAAGCGAGTGAGATTAGTTGGATTTGACGAGAAAGCACGTGATCAGTACATTCGTAAGGCTATTGCTGGAGATAACGAAGAGGTTGTTGAGAACATTAAGCGCGCTTTGAAAGCTAACCCAATACTTGACGACTTATGTCAGGTTCCTATCTTCTTTGTTATGTTTGCCCACATGACTCACGAAAAGGAATATTTTCAAACATTCAAGTCGGTTACAGAATTCTTCCGCTACATGATCCAGTGTTTCCATGATCACATGAGAAAGAAATCCCTTGATCAGAATACAAAGAAGCACATGAGTGAGTATGAAATTGAGCATACTGAACTGAGTAATGTAGCGTTTGAGGGACTCAGTAACAAAAACCAACAACTATCATGGGGTAAGGAGAAACTCGGTGAACGACTTGGTCAAGGGTTTTATGATCACTATATTTCAGTTGGTATCTTGGTAGAGGAAGAAGTAGCTGACGACACAAATTAAATGACTTCAGATGAACACATACGAACAAAGACCGAAGCAAGGTTCTATCACAAGCTGTTCTGTGAATATTTTGCATCTTTTGCATTGGTAATTAAAGTAACTGCTGCTAGAAATGCAACCGAAGTGAAGAAAATTCTTGATAAAATAGATCCATTTGATCTTCAATACCTGTATCGATTCAGCTGTGGGATTGACGCTAACGTTGGGAGCAAGATAATAGAATACTTGAAAGGAAGAAAAGACGGAGATAAGTTTGCAATACTCTGCATCCTGGAACAAGCTGGAGAGATAGATGATGACATTAAGAAAAGTGTCAGAGAGATCTGCTCGAAGGTGCTATTGTTCTCCAATAGCGCCAGCAAGCTGCTTCAACGATCATCTATTCAGCTCTTAGATATTGCATCTAAATATGATGTAAGTAAGACTTTCTTCATTTATATTTACATTAGCTAATTTATAACTGCTTCCTTCTAAGTAATAGCTATACCAATGGGTGTGTCTAGTTTGTTTTATAGCTCAAATTAAAACGAATGGAAGATGTTCAACAGTTCAGCAGGTTTTTTTGTTATTCTACTTTTCTAGTTAATCAGTAGCTAGTGTTAAAACTGTGCAGATATAGTATCGAACCCATCCACAATCCCATTCATTATTTTTGTCTGTTGTATATGAACATATGCTCTAATGGATATCGTGTAGTTAGTAAGCAAATATGAAAACTGGCAGCAACTTATTTTACTAGATGGTGAATAAAACAATTTGACTCTTACTCTTATACAGAAGTCTCTAGTATTGAGATGTGTATCTGTTTTAGTCATAACACGAGAGTTTCTTCATTGGATTTCGCATTAGCTATTGGATGTGAAACCATCACTTATTTCTTAAAAATGGGAGCCCAACTTAAGATCATTATTGAGAAACAAATTTGACCATCATCATTTGCAGTTCTCTCTGAAATTGAAATAAACAAATTAGTAAAATAGAAGACTTAACGATTATATCTTGGACAAATTACCTTTTCAATGCAACAGCGAAGCAGTAGCGTAACAGAGGAATCTTTGCAAAAGTTTTTCCCCGTATAAAATGTCACTTCCCGTCATAAATGCATGGAGACAATAAAATGAAAATCGCTTTAGCTCGACGTATCTCTGTTTACATATAACATAGGCTATGGTATGAATAAACTTCCCTGCCCTCGGGTTGCTTTGACGTCAACGGCTCAAAATACACCTAACTTCACCACCTTTAAATTTTTCTGTATTTGTTCATGTAAATAATATTGATTGATGCCATCCTTCCATTTCACCCTCTCCTGCCACTCCACCTCGGCCTCGACACACGCAAGCAAACTGTCAAATATTACCTATTATGTCTTTAATTACAATAGCGGTTTGAGTACTTGGGTGTAGATAAATGGGACAAGGTGTATAGAACGTTAGTGTTAATAACCTTGCCTTTTAGGGGTACTTTTATATACCTGATTTATAGTATAAATATGCCTCAAAATGCACCTTGACCCTTTCTACATTAATCATTCGTTTTCAGTTTTCAATTTGCCCCAATACGATTTTCGTAATCATATGCAACGATGCTGAACTATTTTCACCATAACAAAACCTCCAAAGGGGTTTCCTATTTCGCATCCCTTTCAAATATACATCATTTTACACTACCCTGACTACATTATGTCACGCTGCATTAACTACATTATTTCACACTGCATTAACTACATATTCCGGTTAACAATTATTATCAAGCTCTTAACTCTGGGTCTTGAAGAGTCCATCACCTTTCCTAAAATGAAAGTACCTAAGCGTATGTATGCACAGCCCTGCACAGAGGAAACAGTAAAAGAACGTGTTGTTTTTTAACTGTGAAAATTGTTCTATTCAGTCAATATCTTAGATGTTGGTAGTTGCTCAAAAATAGATATTCAATAAATATACGTATGGTTTAATCTAAATTAAACTGAATTTATCAATCAATTCTAAGTTCAATGTTAGTTTCTCTTTATCAATTAATTTCTATTCTTCAATTAACATTAACAATAGCATCATAGTTATTTGATGCATACATCTTATTAATTGCTTGTATAATTGATTTATGTTTGTTTTGTTCTCCCGCAGATCCCGGTTCTTGATCTTAATCTGTTTAAATCTTTCAGCAAAGCTGATAAAGATAGCATTGTCCTCCGTTCTGGTCTTTCTTTGGGCAATCTTTCGACGGTAGTCACAATAAGAGTAACCACAAAGGAAGGAAGAGAACTGACGGAGGAAGATGTTGTAGGTTTATTACTTTATGCAGAACAATCAAAGGATTTACGTGAACTCTGGTAGGTATTACTAACAGTATAAAATACATTAAATGTCTACATTATTGTTATGAAAGATCTTTGACCGGGTACACGGATTGCACAATCGGCATAGCGATGCTATATTAAAACAGGCAGGATTATGAAAGCTATTTCGTCCCCACTCGGCTCCATTCACATTCATTAAAAACACTTAACATTCCGTCGGAATACAGGTCTAACTTTGCTGTGCGAAAATGACTGACTTCATGAAAATTAATTTCTATGAAAGAAAACTGAACTAGAACTTTCTCCTCTTTCTTTTCAGGTTTCTCAACTGTTCACTACCAGAATCAATCCATCCAAATTCTATTCCGATCAGACTAAAGACATCGAATCTTAAGGGTAATTACAAAACAATCGATATATTTAATATTTTCCTAGGTGTGGATGTAACACAGAAATATTTCCGTGTCCTTCTGTCTCTACCAAATAACCAGTCAATAAATATTACAGAGAAACAACTGTCATGTTATTGTGTGCGTTTTATGCTCTGTAAGTTATCTGTACAAGTAATATCATGAACTTCATCTACCAGCTACCAATAATACTATAACATTATTGTAAGACAGTCATGGTATATGTATTGGCTGCATACTTTTGGTGTCATTTACTGTCTTATCGATACCAGGAGCTATAATTAATCAATCATTAAAGCACAAATTTTATAGATCATGCTTTCCTATATATTATGATAAGGTTCATTTTATACCCAACGCACAACAAAACATGACCTATCTGTTCTAACAAAATCACTAGAAAGAGGAGAATGTTAACACAGTGTATGGTTGAGTTCTGAACGAGTGAATAACACCAAAAGCGTGCGATTTGTTTTGTAAGGCAAAAGAAAAGCAACATTTGGTCGTAGCCGTATTTACGGGAAAGCCGGCCACAATATTACATATTGTCCTTATATAAACATCCCTAATTTTCACTAAAAAGGCTATAATGATCTATAATAAAACAAAGTGACATAATGGGAATAAACAACTGGGAAAAGCTGTAATGTTATGGTAGATGTCAGTACTGCAGTAAACAATCATAATTACTGCAACATGTTACTCCTGCTCTAAGTGTATAAACTCAAAATCAATGAAATTCAGCAATTGAAACATGGTTAGAGGCAAAATTAAAAGAAATGCACACACAATCCTTTTCTCGGTTTCCCCATGAAACCATAGAACGATTACATCTACGAAATATTTAGTCTAATTTTTTTCTAGTTGCATAAGTACCTTTAAACGAATGTAAAAAGATGCAGCCTGTTCCATTACAATGCTTTACTTACAACACCCTGCATTCATAGGGTACAGGAATGAATAAGAACATAGAGGCACACATTCATGATTGTTATGTTTACAGACTCAGTGAGGAATAATTTGTGCGAATCATTATTAAACAAAGCTACATGTGAATACATTACACAGGAATTAATTACTGGGGCATGTGAAGAGCATTTCAAAATGGTAAAGGTCGTCGTAACGTTCAACCTATTAGTTAGTTTAATTACTCTGACAATATTACAATCCTAATTTGCAAGTTATAAAGATTCACACAATCACATTCAACAGATATTCTTGCCACCGGGCCACCAAGCAATCAACACTTGTTTATTACTTTCCAAATGTTTTGGTACAGACCATTCTCCCCTTGAAATACAAACACAGTGATGCAATCACCATACGGTCAGTCGTTTATATTTCGGTAATGAAGTGGTGTCAATAGAAGAGAGTAATTTGTTAAGCCTTGAAGTCTGTAATTATTTGAAACATCATTTTATCGTGTCCTATAAAGATTGAACAGTATCAATGAAATCGAATACAGTCAACTCCTAACGTTAGACTAATGGGCGCGTGAACATTTCCCCCCGTATGCACTACAGAGTATACAGGTATACTACCTTACATGTATGCCTACCGTAGGAGTATTCGTTTTGTATGGCCAATATGTTGCCTTAAACATCAAAATTCATTCACACTAGCCGAGGCATAGTGCAATATCCGTTAACGAGACCTAACCAAGTCAATGTAACTCCGTGCAGGGCAGACAATACTTATTCAAGGCGACTACTTTAGATTTGCTAGTCACATTTGTCTCTAAGATGGTATTTTCAAAGTCACATATGAAACTGTTTACCGTTGCAACATTTCTGGCGACTTATGAAGCAATTTGTGAAGTCAATTGTTTCCGACCATACAGTGCCCATACTTTTGCCCGTAGGGACTTGTCGTGCAAGTAAAAGGGTTGGGCCAGTTCAATTGGCATGACATCATCTCCCCCCCCCCCCCTTGATTATCTTGCATATTATTCTTTAATATTAATGACGGTCATTAGCATGATCACGTTAGGTTCCTTTAGGCTCTAGTGGTATGTAACTATAACAACAACAACTACTACTGTATCAACAGTCATGTTGTGATAATATCTTGTCACAGAATGATGTTATATGCCAATATGTTCAAACGTAATGACACAAGAGTTAAATGTGGTCAAATAGTAACCTTTCCGTATAATATCTGGAGAATTCTCATCTCCCTAGTTGGTCCGTTAATTGTTGTTTAGTTAAGCAAAGATTTACCAAAGTTTGTAACAAATAAAATAACAAAGATGATTAAAGTCGTTTAAACCTCTCTTTTGTGTGATGCATTGTTGTCATAGTTACCGCATTTTATGACCATTTTGATTGAAGCTAGAGTGGTAAACAATATACTGCACTTTAATGGCAAGTTCATTAAAAATCTTTGACCTCAGCGTCACTCCAGGTTTTTTTTGTTTAGTATACATAAAGATATAAATAATTATTAAATATTCTCCAACATGTATGGATCTATCTCTCCTAAACAGTCTTTTGGCAAAATTCTTGCAGTTGTTTGGATCTCCATTCTGGGCAGTGGATTAAGGTAAGTGTACATAGGTATGAAACACAGTGAAATCACGATAAAATACCTAATGATGATGGTGATGTCTTACATGGGTTTCGTACTAGTTTTACATATTATGTTGCAAACTCGACTGTTAGATTACTACATCTTGTCCGGTGCACTCTATAGCATTCCTTTTATGTAAAATAAGCTACAATCAAACTCTGAAGTCATAGAAGTGAAAATAGTATAAACAGTCAAATAATTCGTGATTCTTCATTGAAGATAGTAACCATTAATATCCATGTGCTAATCATTATCAGTTTTCAATGAAGAAATAAAATGAAACAAATCCCAATGTATTATATTTTTTATTAACTTCATACAATAATTGTTTAACAGGAAGGTCAAGGTTCATTGTGCGGGTACATGTACAATTTCTAACTTATTAATTGCCTGTGTATCATTTTAATTCTTAGACTGATGACGTCAATACTATCACTAAGATGTGTTCAAAGTTCGTGTCCATTAATAACAGTCAGAATGTGTCACAACAGAGGTCAACCATAGAGCTCCTGGAGAAGGCATCAAGTGGTGACGTAAGTCAGTGTACGATATCATTATATATACTTGTACGAACAGTTAAATGTAAATACGTCAGATTAACCATAGAGCACCGTCTAAATGTACATACCTATGGTATTAGGAAATATATTTTTTAAAAAACGTCCAATTCTGCAAATAATTTGCTGGACATCGAACTGATACATTTATATGAACGTTTAGATGTAATTCTATTGAAGAAGGAAATTTTAACTTTACCAGAGTTTTTCTAATATTTCTTTGTCGCAAAGATTCATTTGCGTTTATCATGCATTTCGTTGGAAACGCCGACTGACTACATAAATATTGTAATATTTATAAGTGTAAATTCAGAAAATGTTGGTTCCCTGATTCCCGGTTTTTTAAATTATTTTTATATTGCAAACTGTATACAATAATTCGATGACTAATACTGACAGTTTCATAATTGCAATACATGAGCAACTGTTAACTTCAATATTCAATTTCATGAATATGTATATCTCAAGGATTGCTCGATTTTTCCCCGCTATTTTTGTATAACAGTGATATGTTAACAGTGCCAAGCGAGCCGTGGTACCTAGTCTTCATCTTATCTCCTCTCAACCAGTAGGCCTATTGCAAGCGTAGCAACACATTCAGGCACTTCCCTTTGCCTAACAGGCCGAACAACAGTCTCTTATCAACACTGACCCAGATCATAGTTGTTAAGCTTAATTTACCTCTTAATTTACCAATTATCATGATGCATGTTGTCTTTTTTCGTTAGTTGAATGTATTCTTATGGTATTTTGATTTCGAACTCGAAAGTCTTTTTCAGGTAAAACGTTTTCAAACACCGACCTATAATTTTACGAAATATCGTTTTGTTAACTTATTTAAAGAAGCCTACTTAGCCCATGGAAAATCGTAATCACTGCTAAAGTAGTCCGACTATGAGCCCCCCCCCCCCCTCCGTTGTTTCTTAAAACATGAAACGTCACTTAGCACCAGTCACATGAATAATTATTAAACTTCGTAATATAAAGAGAAGAGTATAAAGTGAGTTTTTTTTTCATTTTTGCAGGTATGACAGGTACTGCATCGTGTAATATTTATTTAGTACTGCATATGCTGAGCTTATTTAATACGATCTTATAACCATCAATAAACTTAAATCATTCCTGGTGAGGAACTCCTGATGGTGACATAAATGATCGATGCAGTGTTTTGACATCTAGGATTGTAGCTATGACGTCATTGGAGTAGGACGAACCATAGATATTAACTTTAGATGGTTGGCTAGTTAATATGATATACTGTACTCAATGTGTAGTATATGTCCTATTGGTTATATTGATAGATAGCAGTGTATTTTAAGAGCCGGATACAATGTAATTATGCTGCTTAAGATATACGGCTATTATATTCACTTGTTACTCCACATAGTAAGTAAGGGCAATTAAAAATTTTATTTCATTTTGAACTTATTACTGAATCTCTATAGGTTTATGATACCCATTTGTATGAATGTTATAGGTAAGTTGTTACTTGCGTTGTGCTAAATTTGTAATTTAATAATATTGAAAACTTAAGACAATTCAATTGTTTATACTTTTTACTCACTCAAATGATCACCTTTCAACTCCATGTTGTTGAACTGTTAACTTACACAATATCGTAATCTTTTATACTGGTTACTTCATCAGATCCCTATTTCTGAGTTTTTAATTAGCTATACCTTCAGTTCACATTTACCGTTTGACTCGCTATATTCGTTCTATTTAATTAAAGAAATAATTAATATCGGCATCTTTAATGTATTTCATTCCATCAGATTCCTATCCCTGTCTTAACACTATTCAAGTCCTTTAGTCACGTGGATGAATGTGACGTCGTCCTCAGATCAGGTCTACGACTACCAGGACTTTCATCAGTATGTAAAGTGTGCATATACACAGAGGACGGCAGAGAAATGACACAAGAAGAGATTTTTGAAATATTGATGTATGTACAGCAGTCACACCGAATAAAAAGTCTGAAGTAAGTATAAGGAAAAATATGAAGATAGTTCACGTTTACAACTGATTGACGTTCTCGGTAAATTGGAATTACCAAGCTAACTCAATGTTTTAATAATGTGTTGCATTCATCTGAGCGGTAAATTGGCTATCGATAAATCTACGTAATACTGTACAATGTATATGTGATTCTACCTAAAAAAAACCACTTAGAAATGCAATGGGGTTCGGCTTCCGACTTTGAGCACTTTCTTATTTTTTTAACGTTAAAAGATCGTAATACTATATGTGTGTACAGTTTATTATGAGTCTTTGGCGGAAATAGCTTGCCAAATACTTGTGCAATTGTGTGTGTGTGAGGCTGCGGGTTGCAGATAATGATGTTGCTTAAACGAAGGTACGTTCATATTCAAACTATGAATATTACCATTGTCTGAGTTAACTTAAGTTGAATATCTTGAATTAAGTCTCTTTAAATACGATGTATACAGTACTCCGTATTCCATGTGAATTTATTTATCGCCTTAAGTTCTTTCTCGTGTTTAGGGATACATTTAGAACACATTTATTTTAATTTGCTTCAATTTATCCATTCCCATCTTTGATCTTGCTGTCTTTCTCATTATTCTGTAGTTTATTCTACTGTCTTCTACCTGCATCAATTCCAGCCGGATCAATTCGTTCGGATTGGCTATCAAAGAATGTCAAAGGTATCACTCACAAAGCAATTTAATTGATTGATCGATCGGTTTAAGTTATACTGAAATAGTTCAATCACAACGATCTTTTGCCATAGCTAGTTAGTTATATCTGTCATTGGAAATGATGTTGACTGACATATACGGTATAAGTTAGATTGACTTTTCTATCGGGATACGACACACATATATATATATATTTAATGATGGATTCACTTGAAAGTTTTGCTTGAGCGTAGCATCATACTTATCAACGAGGACTTCAGGATAGTTTGTGATAACAGTGGTCATTGTGCCAGTGGGGTCATGGTTTACTTTATCCTGTAATAATTGCGCGAGTCACTTTGGGTAGTCGTGTCGGAAGCCTTCTTGGTATTATCCCATGTTAAGAGTGAGATATTTCATTGCACCATATAGGCTCTATAATCTGTAACGAGTTTTTATTTGAGGAAGTCGGTGTGGGCGGAGGGGTTCGCTGACGTCCCCACTGGCTGCCAAATGGTGCCATCATTATGCCACTTTAACTAAATGTGTGTATACAACTTTATTAATCAATCATTATACTACAAATGGAACTGCTTGTGTTCTTTGTGACATTCTGGTTTGTGGTTCCTATATTAAGATTGATCGACTCGTTGGAACTATAATCAGAGAACGTGTTATCAAACTATATGTACAGAACGGATTCGATTGTTATACATAATAGTGAAAGTTAAAACTACTTTGTTTAACCATAAATAATAGTCGAAAATGCACAATGACACACAACAACAGTATTTTACTTTTGGTTATGTCGTCAAGATAAACCTTTCCAACGTAATCCAAACATATCTTAAGAAAATATTGATAAACAATATTTCGAGGGCGCTTTCAGTGAACCCTATATGTAAAAGAACAAGAACACATTTCCAGAATCACCCATCGTGATCACTGGATTAGGACTGTTAAACAAACTAGTTACATATTTGTTTTTTCTGGTTTGCAATGCAGTGTTTTAATGAGATTACGGTAAAATGGCAAAAGTACATTCTTTCGTAATCGTTGTAATCTTTGTTAATACATTAATTGTTCAGTATATTAGTACGCTGCATAGTGAACGGTTGTTTAGTTGAAGTTTTGTCAAAACAAGGATTACATTTCGGAAAAAGATGGACGTGAGAACAATGTTATTTTTAATCGTTGGTAGGATTGCAGGTTTATTGTAAATTGAAACAAAAGATGCTTTAATGTTTAAATCACAGAACATGCCCTTTTTCGAACTAGAGAGGTAATGCACCATGTCTTGGTATCAGCGCTAGAGAGGGGTCTAAGAGAGAGGATCACCTCTGTTTTGAATGTTTTGTTCTGTTTCGTGCTACGTGTTAAGATGCAACATGATGATGTAATTTTCACCATTTCAACTATTTTTGTGAAATAAATAACCAGTTCGACTAAATGCGCGTGTGTTATACATTGTCTTTAATATAATAGAAAATCCGTAACGTCACAAACATGTTTTTGAGGACATTTAATATTGGTTTACAGTTTATTGATTGGAAAATGGTTCTTAATGTTTAAGTCAAGAGAACAAGCATTCTAGGATCATCATGTTGAATTTCACATTCGGGTTCTTAGATGATGACTATGTTAACACTTTGAGGGTTATTTCTTTCGTTTGAGAGTGGACTGCCTTTGTGAATTAGAACTGAGTTGTAATAATTTGTGTGAGATGGTGTTGCTCAGAGTTAGAAATCAAAAAGAAAATCAAACTAACAGCTATAGCCGTTATCTCAGATTAGATTACCAATCATATCTATGCTTAAGACAAGACATTTGTTGTTCATTTTTTTGCTAATTATAATAGACCCATACACACCAGTATAATCACTGTAACTTAGTGGTATAGTCTACGAGAGGAATATCCGTTGTTCGATTATTACATGCGCCTGATGAGTCCCAAAAAGGACAAAACCAGTCGTGAAGTTGTGTTAATCTTTAATAATTTAGTATATTTGTCATACCACTTGCTGCACACTCAATATGATACATATTTTAGTTTATATTTTAATTATCAGTTTAAAATGTTTTCCTTCTCCTTGCTTGTAGTTGAGTGGTTTCCAAAAAGAAGTGGTAATGACGGTTATAATCTTGATCTTCGAACATGTGCTTGGTTGGTGAGTATCTTTAATAACCTCTTTCAAGGGTTGGTTCCTTCCCATATAGAAATGCGTAATAATACAATCCAGTAGCTTACAACAATATGGTGTCGCTGTTACATCATGCAAATAATAATGGTATTCGTTTCCATCAAATTCAGTAAACTATTGAGAGTTCCTAAATCCGTCAGAAAATGACAAATCAAATAAATGAACCAATTGGTAAATATGTCATATTGAATGTTAGATGAACGACATGTTTATCTTACTAATAATATTTTAATAAAAAGACGAAATGATACCCGAAACAGATATATTAAGCTTCTAAGATTAACAGGTGAAGTAAAAATCACATTTAGCCTCTTACTGGACTTTGCATCGTAAGTTCTTACAATGAACAGTTTGTTATCATTTATTCTGCTTCTGAAAGATAGAACGGCCAAATACATATTAACACAATGTACTACAAGGTAAACATTGCGGAGATGATTTTGTTCGCTTTTTTTAAATATCAAATAACTTCATTACAATAAACTATTGGTGAATTTAAAACTTGATACTTAATACTTGAATTCAGTGAAAATCTTAAACTGAGAATGAAAACTTCGTAATCTATGCGTTGAAATGAAACGAAGCAAGCCCTAGTTTAATACTTTCAGTTTGAATGAAAGGTTGTCATATTAATGAAATTTTATTCGGGTCATTCGTTAGACTAATTTCTTTAACAGTGTAGGGTCAGGTAATAGGCGATTGAGAGTCGGTTTAAACCAGAGTACTGATGAATTGGAAATCATTAACCATAAAAGTTAAACTATACATGTTCTGCATTCTAAAATAATTGGCACTACCAATATCCTCATTTTTCGTGTTCTGTTTTTGCTTGTCAGTAGTTGGGTGGTTTGAGATGTAAGATAGAAAACAAGAAAACCGCTTTCGAGAAAGCGAGAGAGTATAATACATACTTGTTTGTAGTCTAGTAGGAAATATTTAGTAAGCTTTATAGTTATCACAAGGAGGGATAAGGGGAAATTTAGTTGAAATAACAATTAGCTTAATACGTTTCATAAAGAGGAAGATTTCGATACATTATCTCTGTGTTATTGAGGACAACGAGTCATGGTTAATATAGGTATTTAGTACTTACATACCGTACGTAAATCATGGTACATGGAATGTTGGTTGCACTTGATATGTACATATATTTAGACTACGAAGAGGCATATGTGGGAGGAATAAGTTGCATAAGAGGCACAGGTTGCAAGTGAATATAAGTATATTTATTCAGTGTACCTAATGTACACCTGATTTTATTATATATATATATATATATATATATATATATATATATATATATATATATATATATGATATATATATACAAATGATTCTTACATAATCCCTATCAGGAAACTGTATATATATATATATATATATATATATATATATATATATATATATATATATATATATATATATATATATATATATACAGTTTCCTGATAGGGATTATGTAAGAATCACTTGTAGTGGGACATAAGTTGTATATACGCAACAATTATGTGCGTCGTTCAACACTGCCCATGCTCATGCACAACCGGTTCATCTCTGATGCGTTCAGTGTAATCCATCACAAAGCTGTAGAGATTATATCTGTAACTTTTACGAATTGATTATCCCCTTGATTAAGTATGAACCTTAAAAAACGAACTGAAGGACGTCGATGAGCATTGTCCTCATAATCACCTAGAATATAATAAGTTCATCCAGTGCCATATTTTTAAATATTGAAGTGATCAATTGCTTCAATTTCTATTTAAATCAGCACAATGGTATCCGTTTGACCAATTCAAGGTACAGAGAAGAGGTAAGTATTACAATGTCACTTTGAAGTTTTACCATTTCCTTTTAAAGTTAACGGTTTTACCAATCGAATCTCAACGAAAGATTGGAAGCAAATTACTGATTAAAGAACATTCAGATCACCGAGTTTCATGTAAAAAACGTACGTACTACACATTAAAACTTCCACGGTTAGTATAATGAAACTCCAACTAAACGATATTACAACAGAACTGATGATTAAACCTGTGGTACAATCTCCCCCCCCCCCCCTGAAAAACCCTGAAAATTCTTTGAACTCTCAAATAATTGGGTTCGTTTTAGGAACTTGGTTAATTTAATTGCTAGGCATTTATTTTGTGATATATAGCTTATAAACTTGCAAAAGGATGTTTGTTTCCTAGTTCGAGATACCCAAACTTAACAGGTTAATGAATAAAGACATATAACTTAAGCTATCACAATATTGAGTATTATGCGGATGGCAGAGTTTAGTTGTTTTTAAAAATAATCTTATAAATATGTACTAATAATATTACTAAAAAAATATGAATATTAACTATCACCATAATTAATATTTTACGGCAACACTTTGAGGATGTTAAATGAGTACAGTTAATTCAATAAGCGGGTCTAATACATTACTCCCATTATATAAAGTAATGATGTGATTGATTTATAAGCAACAACATGAATGACAGGAATCAATCATAGCGTTTAGCTTAAATTATCATATAATCTCGTAATTCTCGCTTCACTTCTCTCAAATCACCTTGTTAACAATTTTTCCTTGTTTTTTGAAAAAAAAAATCGCATGATGAAACTCCTGGTATTAAAGTTTTTAATCATGTTTTTTATAATATTGCTTTCGTTATAATCGGGGTATATTATTTCATAACATTCCGTTCGATCAAAAGTTTTAAAACATTAATATTTATTTGCAAACGGAAACGATAAAAGGAGGATATTACAAGAGCGTGAACTACAAGTAAAAAGAACCGTAAACATGTACTGAAATATTAAGGAAGAAACACTGATAACCACAGTTGACGAAGACTAGTGGTTGTTTAATGTAATTTCGATGTAATGATGCTCAGAGGCGAGAACATTTGATCTGACAATCTATATCTGGCAACATAATGTAGCCTTTCACCCATACGGTGAATGTAAGGCAAACCCTGCAGTGATATACACCAGGCTAATTGGACAAATACATGTACTTCCGAGCACATTTCCATGTATATATCCATCATAACAACTATAATAAGTGATCTTACAACGGGAATTGCATTTCATACGGTAATTTGTAATTTCGTATTTCAGATGGAAAGATTCCGAAAATATTGGAGGTAGGCTTTAATTAAAGTAAATACTGTAAATTCGTTAAATGTCATTCTCCGTAAACCAACATTGCATATACCTTAGGACATGTCACTGTGGACTTTATTTCTATATTCAGCACTGCCTGACAATGATTACATGCATTTGATATCTCGTTATTCCAATGTACTCCATCATAAACATTACGTCTTTCCGGTACTAAAACTGATAAGTGTAATTGTCGTAACCAACCCAATAGTTATTTGGACACTAAAAGCTTCTATAGTGTTGCAAACTACACTTTGTGAATGTAGGCTTAGTTCTCTGGGATTTCATTTTTTTTGGTTGAAAAGACGATACATTATTAAGGTCTTATGTATTTGCTGTCATCATGTCCTCTTATTTTTCTTTATACAAATTATACAAAATACATACTAATTTTCAATTCGAAATTAGTACGTATTTATATGAAGAAAAATAAGATGATATGATTCGAGTTTGAATTCTTAAAAATATGAAACACTGACAAACATTGAATATTTTAAGTTCGAAACAATAGTTGCCAGGGTTCATTATAACTAGTGATGTTTTAATGGAATCAAACCCATACAATGGATGTAACTTAAACCCTGCCGTGATATACACTATGCTGTATAAACAATCAAATGTACTTAATAGGAGAGGCGTCGATTACTTCTTATGTTCTTCTTTACTGAAGTATTCCTTTGCGTTTTGAATTGATCAAATGCAAATGTTAAGCCTATGAATGAATTAACTGGGAATAAAATTGCTCAAAAACGTAAACTATTTACAAACTAGGTGATCGGTTGCTTAGCGATGCACAATATTTCTTATGACGAATATATGTTATTATCCACAGGGAATCAGAATGGCAAAAACAACGAACGGTATCAGAAGGGACGTGATGCCCCGATACTATACCAAGGATGCTAGCAGGATAGTGTCAAAAGCCACTACAAAAGACCTTGCTCATTTCATGAACAATCCAATTATGTACATGCTGTTTTATCCCAGCATTGAATAATACTGAATTAACTATAATGTCCAAAATATTCCACGAAAATCAATTATTACAATAAATTACGCTCTAACTGCTGTTTTAGTAAAAAGGCAATATCATCATGAGCGCGACTTGTTTCAATTTACGTTATTTTTGCCTTCCTGTGTGGCGTGACCCAAACAGCCAGGAAGTTATTTGAATTGACTCTAACTACTTTATTATCAATTGTCTTGCATAACTGTTTTATTTAATTGAGACAGTTCAAAAGTCTGGAAAGAACCTAAAACCATGGTATTCAAATCCTGCATCCGAAACTGTCATTGCATGTTTTTGTATATATTTATCACCTATCACCTATAGTTCACTTATCTAGGAAATGTTGGTTAGTCGATTTGCTCTTACGTTTCTAGTTTTCTGTGATTGATTTGTTGATAACTCAAACTAAGATTAAACTTGATCAAAAGAAGAAATTCCCCTCTATAATTTTGTCAAAATAACGTGAACGAGTTATAAAAGGATGCGATTCTCCTCTCGGTTTTTCGTTGAACAAACACTGCCGTAAATTGATATTAGTAACATGCATAAATGGAAGGTTGAAAAATTCAAAAACTGTTAATTTCTATATTATTATTTTAACACATACTGGGATAGTCAAAGCCAAAGCTAAGAACTGCATCTTCTTGGGATTTTCCTGATCTAATAAAATGTTCCTCAGATTCCCCTTAAATTAAATACAAAATAATGTTATGCCAATCACACATAATAGGTTTGGCATTAGTCTTTTGCTTTAATCATGTTTTTATAATTGGTTTCCGGAGAACGTAATCAGCCCCTATAGCATTATCTTCCTGTAGATACTGTCTAGACCTTTCTTAGCCTTTGTGTAATTACAAGAATAACGAACTGCTGACTTCCAATCTGTGAACGTTTTCTTCCCTCTTTTTTTTTTTTCTACTTTTATGTCCCCAATGGTGGTGACAAACTTAGCTTTAATACTCTTTTCACAAATTCCGTCACATTTAATTTAAACTTGCAACTTTAGCATAACAATGAATTAAATGTGTCAGAAAGCACGTACTTGAAAATTCCTTTTTGTTTCTGATTTTTCTAAAAATATGTTTTTATCTTTTACAGGCCTTTAAATTCACAAAAGTACATAATAATGCAAAAAATCTGTACATTTGTTAGACATCGTGGCTTACATTTTTTCCATTAGTTACCTAGAACTTTTTTATATTTTTGTAGATGCGCAATGATAAATTTATCAAAGTCAAGTCTTATTTTTTTTTCATTGTAACAGTCGTTATTGATTTTGTTTATAAAAAGAAAAGAAATAAAAACTGTAATGTCGTTTACTGAATGTTGCTGTTTAGGTATGTTTTGCCACGGATACCGTGTTTTTTATTTGCAGAAAATACTGCTAACTTCAGTTATATTACATACTCAAGCATTTTATTTTAAGAGGCTTTAAAATTAATATACAATTATTGCATTTGTAATAACCTTAGTGGCCTCACATACAATTTTGATTTTAAAGAGTGTACGTCGTTTAAAAAAAAAAATACAATGAAGCAAAATGTGATTGTTGTTTAAACTTAAGAAGAAAGAGGAAACTTTGAAATATTCATCCAAAGGTATATGTGGTCTACTGTTACTGTTTTTCTCTGCTGCTTGGTGCTAGAATATCTGGTTTTGTGTTTGTTATGTTTATTGTACACATATGAATTGTATGCACACAACGTACACATCTTAGTCTACATGGCTTAACCTTAACTTATAATGAAATGTTCAGGCAGGACAATCTACGTGATTCAGGTCGCAAACTGTTCTCTTTATTTACAAAGTTAATGTTTACACTACCGTCAAATTACAGGTTTTATAGACAGGTCAGCACATATCAAGAGTGTACTTTTCAAGATTCTTCTCTGATGATATTAATTTAAAAGAAATGGAGATTTAAAGGATTGGTTCAGGTGTTTGACATGTCTATTTTGTATGAAAGAGCACTAAAAGACAAAAAGAACAGTGAAGAACTACCATGAAGCATGCTCTGTTAAGGAGATATGACACTATGAAACCGACTGGTGAAGAAAGACTTACTGTGAGGGTGTGACGTCACATCCTCACTCCCTTAACATTTGTGAATATATATTTCTTTAACAATTATTTACATGTTTTAACACATTTGACAATAATATAATCAAAACCTCTTCAGATGTTTAATCTCAATTACTTCCTTTGACAAATATGAGATCTCCTGACATATCTTTTGATTGAAAGTCATGAAATCTCACAAAATATTTAGAAAAAAAAAAAAAATACTTTTCAGGATTGTGAGGATGAGACATCACAGCTAGTCATAATATTTCAGCAGCTTCTACACAATCTGATAAAAATTTACACTTGAATATCTCTTTAACCGAAAACAGATATTTGAGAAGTTTTTTTCACCATTGTGTTTCTTTTATTGTCCCCTTTCATATAACATAAACATGTATGACAACTGAACCAATCCTTTAATTGTGTCCAAAGTCAAATTATCTTGATCTTAATTGCAAATACTAACAAATTATAATCAAACCAAAGTTACTAAATTATCAGCAAAAAACAAAATAAAATAAAAATAGGAATCAGTGGTTTCCCGTAATTTATATCAGCAACGAAATCGATTTCCTTGTAATGATAATACTTGATATTTAAGGAGACTTTCTGATAAGTTTGCTGTGTGAGTAATTACATTAATGCGTACGTACACATGTGTATTATATACTTATAATGCTTAATAAATTTTCCGAATCAGAATGCATTCAACAAGTTTCATTTATCATTTTAACCGATTTCAAATTGTAACCGAACTTGCGAAGTTGTGTAACTTTTAAGAGCTATTCGTTACCCTGTATTAACTATTTTAAGTAATGTTGTTATTCTTTGCTTGGAGATCTCGGTTATCCTCCTTAGTTGTTTACTATGACGTAAGCAATCGTGCACCTGGCCTTTGTTCGAATAGTTGGGCTTCCGGTCCCCGGAAATGTGGTGACCGCAACTCAGGGGCGGTGTTCATTAAAGTAGTACATTCTCGAGCGCGCAAACTTAAGGTATTGTTCAGGAGTAGTACAAAAGGAGTTGAATATAACGTGCAACGTGGCGCTCTTCGTCAAAATATCATTCAAGACGTCCACGTAAGGTACGTTATCTTATTATTTTCTATCAACCAAGTTGGTATGTTTGTAGTACCACAGCATCGTGTCTAACTGTTGGTATATATTGTAAGTGCCCAGAATATTGCTTAATACATTTGTGAGTCGTATGAATTGTTTGCAAGCTGAGCTATTGTCCTGAGGGAGATTACGTTCAGTTATTTAGGAGTAAGTTTATTGGTCGATTGTTATCATTTACGTTATTTAGTAGCGCTCTGAACTACGTTAAACTGTATGTACGTTCGTAAAGATCAGTGCTGTGCTGTGAATGGAAATATCTCAGTTAGTCCTTAGAAGCAGCATTAGTGCAGTAGTCCTAGTTCAGCTAACATGTATATGCCAACATGTAAGTAGGCACATCCCATATAAGCACTTCTTTGGCAGTTGCCGGATTGTTCATTCCCTGACATTCATTATTTAGTTATATGATTTATTTTTACAAGTCCTCGTGGTGTTATAAAATAAACAAGGTGGTAATCTCTGGACTTTGGTTCCTTTTAATTGACAATATCTTCCCTTTAATGTAATGTGATGTTTAAGAAATGCACATAGAATGTTCCACCACATTCACCCGATACTCATAGCTAATAAAGTAACTACTGTACATGTTCCACAACAGTGCATCAGTAACTAATGCGCTGTGTTCGCGGTACACTTGGCACATAAATTACTGGAAAGCTGTTACACGTTGATGTTACTTTAGCGTTCCTTAGGCGTGGTTTCAGTCTGCTTGTTAAGCGTAGCCTGGGCATTCTTTTTAACGAAAATTTTAAGAAACGAGAAGTTTATTTATTTTTCGTAACTTTGACCTTCAACTGCCTCGTTAGTATTTTAAACTGCGTTGGGCTTATAGGAAATTGCTTGTAGGAAATTGCGTTGGGCTTATAAGTCTCTAGCCCTTGCAACAACAGCCAAATGTTTCCACGGGGGAGTCTACCACACGGGAAATGACTTTTTTAGGAGAGTTGTTCCACTCTGACATCATCAATACAGAATTTCAAGCGTATTACGTAATCAATGGCGGCTAACTATGTATTATCGTGAGGCTTTAGGAGCAATTTTTAAAGCGAGCGGTTTCAGTCAATCAGAAAGGCGGTTAGCTTAAAAATCGTATATTAGAGAATTTTGAGGTTACTGAATAATAACAATTGTCTTTGATCCCTGCCTTTGTTATTCCTTTAATCTGCCTCTAATTAACTTAACGCAGACAACGGTTAATTGTTAATAGCCTCACCAAAGTCATTTAAGCTACACAAAAGACAATATGCCCGGTAGTAACCAATATTTTTTAAAATGAGATTATCGTATCAAGTGCTATGCTTCTTCTCCACAATACTCAAAGTCCACGTGTAGACTCATATGTGACCTCACCTAATATACATAAACTCTGTAACCGGTTAATAGTCACTTATCAAACAACTAGTTAAATTGAATCAGTTCCTAAGTATACTGCAAAGTACGCCAAAGTACGTGACTGAAAATCCTGTTATTTTTCTTGAATGATATTACGTTGTAAGAGCTTGGTTCGCTATTTAGCTTAATATAAACAACTGGATTTGAAATATCATTCGTATGAAACTTTACAGTTGGAAGTCTGACCCCGTGACCTCGAAGAAAGATCAACGATTACGCATATCATTAAATTTGAATTTCCCCGCATTTTACGTAAAGTAGGTCCTACTATTGAATCACAGAATTTACAGACATTGAAGGTTTACAACTTACCAAAACTTCACAGAATGGATTAAAAGTAATTCTTATGTATGGTAGGGCAAAGATATCCGAGAAAAAATCAACGAAAACCTATGAAACAACGTTTGCAATCCAACTTCGTCCTCACACAAGTATTCCTAGGTGACACAAAATAGGCCAAAACGAACCAACGAAAGAGAGTTACAGCAAAAAAGTTCTCCCATTTGTGGATCTTCTACTCTCCTACATGATGCTGTAAAGATTAGGTGAAATGGTTGTCTAAGACGGCCAGTCACAAAACGATTAGCTCGACACGCGCGACTTTGTTGCTACCGCCGCCATTTTGAAATTAGTTAGACTTTCGCCAAGTCGTTTGCATGCTATGGGCTACAACCGACAAGACTTCACTCAAATCGTTTTCAATGTAGTGGAACCCATTCCTACAGTGTTCGGTCTATTAAGAATGCTAGGTTTTGTAGCGTGAAATGAAGTAATTTAAGTTGTGCTTAGGTTTTGAAGAAATTATGTCCCCAATTCTAATGTATGAGTAGGTAAAACGTGGAATTACTGAGAGCTGCATATGGGAGGGGTAAGAGTGGCAAGATGGGGGGAGGGGAGATGCAAGTGTTGAATTTCTTACAAGATCATTGGTAGTAATTGTGAAGGTAACACAAACTTCCCCCCCCCCCCAAGTCTGTTGCTTTATTGTAAGGAATTCCACAATACCCAAATATTTACACCTGCAATACCAAATGTGTTATACTTACCCACCTTACAATAGCTCAACAGTAGACCTTACTCAGTGAGGATCTGCAAAGCTGGGTCCTCCATCTGCTGCTTATATCCATGAATAAACATCAGTTAACAGTTTTCCAGTCAATACCAATCTTTTTGTTGATTGATATATTACATAACATTACCACTTGTTTATAAAGGAGTGAAGTACTGGGGCTTGGGTAGGGGTGTAGGGGAGGGGTGTGGTGTTTAGGGGCTGGGGTGTTTTTAGGGTTTTGGGAGGGGATGTAGTCGGCTATGGGGATTCGGGGAAGGATGTGGTGTTCACCAGCTTTGGGATGAGTGGGGTGTGTACTAGCTTTGGGAATGGTTAGGGTATTTCGGAGGGATAAGGTGGGTTTGCTGTTCTTTGGGTCGGGAACTATAACTTAAAGTTGACTTGCAGTACACAGGACATGTTTGGATGCATTAGTTACTACGGATAATCCGACCAAATTTTATTTTGAGTAGGGACTGCTTTCTTCTTTTTGTAAATGCATACAGAGAAAATTAGTCTAACAATGGAAAGAGAATTGCCAGGTCTTTTATTAATCTCTTGATGTGACACTCCCCTTGAAAGAACATGTTTAAATGTACTGTGCAATATGATATATATTTTACATACATGGAAGAAAATGAAGACATGCAGTAAAGGTTGCATAATTTACATTAGTCACTTCAAAGTGAAATGCTTTGGTACAATGGAAGGAATGGTTTATAAAACTTAAATAATACTTAATATGAAACACACACTTTATACAATGAAGACTTCATACAATAATATTGTCTGATATAGTGGCAAGTGCATTATGACTGTATTACAAGGTGGCATAGTGAAAGGCATGACATAGCAAAAACAGTTCAGGTGGCAGGATGGATGGTTTGACAAACTTTTGCATCTTGAATACAAGTTAATTATGAAATGGTACTTTGAGATGGTGAGATATAACTTTGACATAAAACGTGAGATTTAAATTAATGAAAAGATATGGAAAAGTAAATGGTTAAAGTAGAAAGTAAATATATGGCTTAAAACTTGACAGAAAACTTAAAATGATTTATATAAATAAACTCTTATATGAAGACTTTAGATATGAGGTAATATACATGAGGATGTAATAAAATCTGGAAAGGTCTGTTCACCGTAAGAATGAGGTATGTTAAGCACATGGATACATTTTGTGTGTTCACGTTTCACCTTAGACTGAATACTGGTGAAATTGTTGCAACAGTCTTAATACAACATACTGTAACAAAACAAATAGACTTCAAGAATGAATAAAACTTTCCTTCTTTGGGAATGTTTTTTTCTTGGCAAATATACATTTGGAAGCACCTTAGAGAAATTTATGTGCAACACACATCAAATACTATAGGCAATGGCAATAATTTGTATGTGACAAACATGCATCAAGGCATCTTGAGTAAAATTAAAATTTAATGAAAGGTTTCTTAATTTTTGGCAAGAAAAGTTTCTCTTGTCCACTGAACGGAAAGAGCACATTTTAGTGTTCTGAGTGTAAGTAACACACAGGAAAGACTATTAGTCAATGGCAATAACTTGGCAATATTTTTTTTTTTTTTTTGACCACTGAAGGCTTCAAGAGAAATGGAAATGTTACTATTGAAATTTAATGAAAGGTTTCTTAATTTTTGGCAAGAAAAGTTTCTCTTGTCCACTAAATGGGAAGAGCACATTTTAGTGTTCTGTGTGTAACTAACACACAGGAAAGACTATTATTCAATGGCAAAAACTTGGCAATAACGTTGTTGTTTTTCTCCACTGAAGGCTTCAAGAGTAAATGGAAATATCAAAAGTGAATGAAAGATATTATTTCTGGCAAGATATTTTTCTTGTCTTTGAAATGGGAAAGCAAATTTTAGTGTTTTGCATGTAACACACACAGGAAAGACTAAGTCAATGGCAATAGTTTGTATGTAACATACATACAGTAAATGGAAGGTAAATATCAAAACAGAATGAAAGATGTTATATTTTGCAAGTTTTTTTTTGCTTGTCTCCTGAATGGGACCGCAAACTTTAGTGTTTTGCATGTAACACACACAAGAAAGACTAAGTCAATAATTTGTATGTGGAATACATACAGTAAATGGAACGTAAATATCAAAAGTGAATGAAAGCTTCCTTGTTTATTAGGAAGATACTTTTTCTTGTCTCCTAAATGGGAAAGCACATTTAAGTGTCTTGCGTGTAACACACAGGAAAGACTATAAGTCAACGGTAGTAACTTGTATGTGACATACATACATCAAAGGCTTCAGAGTAAATGGAAACATAAATATCAAAAGTTTATGGAAGATTTTATTTTTGGCAAGATATTTTTTGGCTCCTGAATAGGAGAGCACATTAAAGTATTTTGAGTGTAACACATACAGGAAAGACTAAGTCAATGACAATAATATGTATGAGGCATACATTTATAAAAGGCCTTGAGAGTACATGTAAATATGAAAAGTGAATGACAGTTTCCTTTTTTTTGGGCAAGATAATGTTTTTGTCCCCTGATTGGGAAAGCACATTTTAGAGTTCTGCTTGTAGAACAGACACATGAAAGACTATTAGTGACTGGTCACTGGCAAG
This sequence comes from Apostichopus japonicus, assembly GCF_037975245.1. Taxonomy (NCBI): domain Eukaryota; kingdom Metazoa; phylum Echinodermata; class Holothuroidea; order Aspidochirotida; family Stichopodidae; genus Apostichopus; species Apostichopus japonicus. The sequence continues at coordinate 41,243,740 of NC_092576.1, forward strand.
ATGCAAGATACCTTTCTATATTGGCAGTTCTTCAGTAGGACATTACATTCCAATGGCAAGCTTATAAATGAATAGATTTTAGGAATTTTTTTCTTTTACCACCAGTAAAATCTTCCACTAAGTAATAAATCATCAATTCCCAAGTGAAAGCCCCATGATTTGACAAAGTAAATCAACATGATGCTTTTGTTCTTGAAATGCCCAAGTTTGACTATTTAAGTATTGCAAGCCAATTCACTTCACTAATGATGCCTCAAATTACTCCACCTACTTTCCCTGCTTTCTTCCCATCCCCTTTGTTTTCCCCCTTACCCCCCCTTCCTTCCCTCAAGTACACTAATACTTACATCTGAATGTTGCATACACTACCGATAAAAGTGACAGTAGATGATGGCATTTTAGTTAGCACTCTACACCATGTTGTTGCATAGTACGGCTGCACTGAACAAAACAAAAAAAGAGTTAATGATATTCATTAAAGAGAAGTTTTTAAAGATAAAGACTCCCAATACTGTAAGTTCTAAATACCTGCAGACAATATGAGAAAGATCATTACTACAAAAACAACATTCAAGAACTGTTGTATCCTTGTATAAAATACATAAAACATTTTACTAATGCATATCCTCAGAATCTGAGTCTGAAGCAGTGAATGAAGTAGGAATATGACCTGGAGAATGAAATGGATGGTCCACATCACTGTCCGACTCTGATGTGGTATAGTCAGAGCTGCTTTCTACTTCACCTATGTCACTTACTGCTCTGCTGGTCTCCAACCTATTTTTGCAATTTAAGCATGAACATGATGGTCCACAACTTGTCTCCATCCTAACACACTTGCATCTCTTAGAACTGCAGCCTGTCTTACATTTGCAACCAGTTTTCAAGAAATGGGTTACTTCTGCAATATGTGATAAATTCTCTGGAGTATCCCAAATAGCCTGTAACCCTGTGTCTATCTTCTTCCAGCCATAACTTGACACATCAGGGACTATAACTTTACCTGAGCATGCTTGTGCCCAAAGCTGAGAAGTCCAACAACAGCGTAGCCAATGATAATACAAGGCTGATGCAGATGGCATCCAGTATGACTCATCAGAAATACGATGAAAATGACCTTCACGAATCTTCGAAACAAAAGCTTTGTGATGGTATAGTACATTTATTTCTGGTGTGTACAAAGAGTGAAAAAGTTCTTCGGGATTATCCTCTGAAAATCCACCTGCATGAGTCTGGAAGTAAACTGAGCCAATAAGTCTATAAAATGCATATATACCTTCCTCTGAATGACAAGAATCAGCCAGCAGAAGTCCAGGCTGGACGCCACCTGTAATAAATTTGGCGTGCCGCAAGAAAGCTTTGAGGAAAGTCAATTTGGACTGCCCCTTGAAAAATGAAACATAATTACAACCGCTACAAATAAAACCATTTCCAAGAAAGATGGAGCAAGTTCCAGTCTGTCACCAAGAGACTGAAGGTCAAAGTCTTTCAAGAGTGAAGAACAAATATCACCAACCAACACAAACAAGTCATTCCTGAATTGCTTTCTAAGCTGTACATACACAAATTTGTTAGCAAAAATAGACTGCATGAAGGGAAGACCAATATGAAAAGTGTCTCGATCTGGACTGAATATAACAATGCTTTTACAGGTTGTTTTACTAGCATGGAACCAAGCACGTGAATCGCCTTCTTCATGGTCAGAAAATAGAGAAGGAACAAAGGACACAGTACCATCAATTAGTTCACTGGCTTTGTCTGTATGTTCGCCATCAAACCCTCCAGCAGTCACTAGTCTCCCAGGACAGGTGTCAACCAATTGAGCAATCTGCATAACCTCATGTGATAAGAATGATACAAGAAGGCGTTTCTGTGTTCGGTTCGATATAAATTGTGTCCAATTTCCAGGCTTAGGTGTAGAAGATGAAATTATTGTAATGCAATCATCACTATGAGATGCATTAGAATGCTCATCTCGACGCTGACGCTCTATGTCTTTGGGCAAAACACCATGCCTTCCAGGATGGTCAAAAATGATGTGAACCTCAGAAGCCTTCAAAAAACGAACTGCTGAAACAACCCACTGCTTATATAAAAATGAAGCATAGTCACCAAATGTCTTGTGACAATCGAGGGGTCTTGTGAGGTTGATCATGAACATACCTTCCATAATTACACAAACACCACCAGATGAAAGATGTTCATGACAAGGCTTTTCACAAAAAGTCTGTGGAAACCTTTTCTGCAGAAAAGAGGCAGAAGCTGCCTTGTTACCTTTGTTTGGGATGCCATCACTGTCACAGATGGCCCTAGGAAGAGGAATAAACTGGTTAAGGGAAGACACTGCAGCATTGTTGCTTTTAGAACATGCTACCTGCTTTCGAAGACAAGCAATTTGCAGCTTATGATCTTTCAGTTCTTGGCGCTTCTTGATCGTTGTTTTCTTCTTATCTGCAAAAGTGTGAAGGTTCCTTCGCTTTCTGGAGGGTTTAGCAGAAGCTTCTGCTATTATAAAACATGACACATAGGAAATAAAGTCTGCCTCACCAACTGAATAGAAAGTAGTAAGATCAGTAGTAACAAGGGGGCTTGCCACCTTCTCATCAAACAAATGGACAAGGGCTACTCGATCTGAGACGCTAAACACTTTAGACTGTCTTAATTTTTCTAGATAGCATCGAATATTGGACTCTATCACAGAATGGTTGGCTGAATCAACTTCTAAAGAACTACGGAAAGGCTTCACCTGCTTTGCCAAGTTATTGGTTACACGTGACCTGAAAGGTAAATAATGCATTAGTCGATTGAGTCCTTGAGGATCGGTTGCATTCATGGCCATTTTCATGTCTTTGTTTATGCACATCTCATGAGCCTCATCTAGCGCTACACACTGATTATGGTTGCCACTGAGACTGACAGCAAAAGCACCTGCTTCAAGATGACGTAAAACATAACTTGGGCAAGTTTTTAAAGTTGCAATGTGGATGGGAACTACTCTTAGATAATTGGTTCGATTCATCGCATGAAATAATGGACACATCTGGCGAACACATGCACCTCTAAGACTAAAATCCCTAGATCTGATAGACATATACAAACCTCCATAAAACATCATGTCTCTCGAAAAAAAATTTGACCAGAACTGAAAGGTTGTGTCTGACATACACTTTGACTGAACAAATTCCTTAAAGGTAAGGTAAACAGCCTCAAGATGTTCCATCAATGAACTATTGAAAATAGTTGGAAACAGATTAGACTTCTTCTGCCCAATCTCTTTCTCTAGTAGAGTAAAGAAAGATTGGTCAAGTCTAGACTCATCCGAAATATACAAATGAAGAATGTGCCTATACAGTGCCTCCCATGCCTGCAAAAGAAAGTGATGGGTTTTCTTAAACCCAGAAGCAAAAAGAACAGTTTGCAGGGTTTTACCCTTATGAAACTGGGACAAAAGTGTCTTCAGTCCAGCATCTGAGTACAACTTCATTAAAGGTGGTTGACTGTTTTTCAAGAGGTGCCACTCTCCCAAATATGGGATTACCCAGTCCAGTTCTTCGCCGTACAGTCGTTTCAAGTTAAGGATGACATCATATGTTTTACAGTCACCAGCAACAACCAAGTGCTGTATCTGCGAACCAACTTGGTGCTTCCGATAAAGTATGTCTAAAACATTGAGAATAGTTTGCTGACTTTCAGCTGGCTCAGGTAGGATGGAAATATAATGGACTGTTGACTTCTCTGTGGGAAAATCCAGGTCTGTAAAACATGTTTTCAGATCTGGCATGACAATGTCTGGATGTCTAGAGTATTGCAACTGCTTGACAAGCATGTAATAGAAAACTTTCCTTTCAAAACAGGAGAGAGCAGTTGCTTCACTTTCAGCGAGAGAAAAATCACTAACTGAAAGGACACGAAAAGGATTCCTAAAAGACATTACTGCTGAATAAGTTTGGTTTGATGAGGCTTGGTAATCCCTGATGTCATCAACTGATAAATTACTGCATTGACCTACTCTATTATAACTATGTACTGCCTTACCTGCAGCACTGCCAATAGAAGTTGTAACAGGCAACGGTTCAACAGACTGAACAGATTTTCCATGAAAACCCCTATTGGCCTGACCAACTTTGTCAGATGCATAAGCACTATTTCTATCGATGTTGTCCACTGATGCCACACAGAAACTGTTTGAAAGAATAACTGGCTTATCATTCATTTCAGCCTTTGAAATGGTGGTTTGAAAACGAAGGAAAGTGCTTTTAGACACAGTTATACCAAAGTTTGAGAGGTAATTGAAGCATAAAGTTGAGGAAGATGTAAACCGATCAACCAGGTCAGAAATAGCCATGTGAAGATGACTAAAACAAGATTCATTAGTTGTATACAAAAGACTGCAGACAATAAAGTAACGTTTCATTAACTTTGACCGACTGACTGCCTCGGATGGATGAGTATCAGAAAGAAAGTGCTCACTCCAGTTAAATCTGCTATTAAAATGGGTTGCTGAAAGTTCTGATGTACCTTGTGTGCATGCTACAACAAAATTCCAGACGACAGCAGGAATACGTTTAATTTCAGATACAAAATCAAATGTATCCAAACTGTACGATGTGGACCTGTCCTGAGAAATAATATCTCTAGCACTTGCAGACAAGTTTTGATTAATTTCACTTGAAATGTCAGAAAGATGCATGTTCCACAACGATGATACTGAAGTAGAAGGTGCTGGTTCAGCTTGAACAGCTTGAGACGATTTCTGATTGTATAAGGTAAGGTGAAGAGCTGTACACAGATCAGTTCCATGCCTTCTCATCATAGTTCCACACCTGTTATTTCCTTGAATACAAGAATTAATGATACATTCACCTATTGCTGACCTCACTGAAGACAGAAATAAATGGAGAGAACTGTGGGAAGAAGCTATCTGTGCCTCTAAACCCTCAGACGACACAACTTCCTTAAACTTAAAACAGTAGTCATTAAAGGCATTTTGAACTAGCAATGCCTTGTCATTGAGTAATGCTGTACCAATCTCAGATAAAGTATGAGCAAAAGCAAAGTCATCCACTGAATCAATAAAACCAGCGGAAGAGGCTTCAATGAAAAGCCGTAGCAGAGATGACAAGTATGGCTTACTGCTACGATTGAATGCAATGAATTTCTGGCCTTTACAATACCTAGTAACAGAAGCATGACAAACAGTACATAAGTTGAAAGTTGCTTCACCTTTTAACTCTTCCTTTTGCATGACATCCACAGAATATGATCGAGCAGCACTAACATTACTACACAAGTTAAGACATGACTTTGCTGATCCACACAATGTACAATGCTTGACAGAAGACTGGTTATAAATACTGCAGTAATGATGGTGACATAATGTGGCAATGATGGTTGATGGAGTAGCACTTTCTGGTGAAAAATCTAAGCCATACAACTGTAAAACTTCAGCAGGAAAAGATATTAAATTTGTGCACCCCTCCAAAGCACAACTCTGAGATAATGATCTTTTAACACCACGCTTTGAACTATGTTCAGAATCTGTGGCGTGGTGTTTCTTGCAAGCTTGACAAATGCAGTCATCATCACTGCAATTCACAGCCCGGAGATTAATAACTGTTTGAGCATGTCTGGGTAATGCTTGCCCAGTGTGCCAGTATCGTGGCTTTTCTTTCAAACAAACCTTACATGGTCATGCACCTGGTCTTTCAGGGTGCAAAATTTGGCAAGAACTTTCTTTGGGCATTGCGATATACTGTCCATATACAAAACATGAAAAAGTAAGCAAGATTTTAAGGAATTAAAAAGCAGTATTTAAATTACTGAGCTAGCGTCATGCTAGAAACTGCTTGGTGAATAATGCTAACAAACATTTGTCAAAACTCTTAAAGGTTAAACAATAACTAACTACTACAATACCTATCAGAGAAAGCACCTTCCAGTAAATACAATGTGTTTAAATCTAGTTGTCAGCCAAGCAATGTCACACTCTGATCCCTTAAGTAAAAACAATTAGTCTAATTGTAATAGCACAAAATATCAAAGGGGAAGCAGTATATAGCAAGCTGGTAATATTTCTGTGTCTGTATATTGTCTACCTAACTACATTTAAAGCATACAGTAGGGCCTAAGGCCTTAACTTAAAGTGATGGATCCAGCTACTGTAGTTCAAGTATTACTGCTGCTGCCAGTAGTATTATAACTGGGCTATGACCTTAAATAATACAATGTACAAAGGCGTTCTGCTACTATCGTATTTTAAATGCAGTCCAAATCTTCTCAACCTCAGGCCTTAGAAATATTACCAAAGGACAGGACGTAGGCTAAGGACTAGAATGGCTGAAGCCATTATTAATATTGGACTTGGCTATGCCTAATTACTTAATTTATCAGTCTTAGGCCTACTGTAACTGTAGAAGTAGTATTCTATTACTATTTACAAGGGCCTAGTACCACTACTAGTAGTAGTAGTAGTACGTCATACTGTCAGTCACTGTCAGTAGCCTTGAAGGCCTACTAAAACTGAGACCTGCTGGTAGTAAAGATGGCCGAGAGCCAGTGTTTAGCCGAGGATAATTATAAGTTCAAGACTTAGTGCCTATAGGATACAGTAGTAGCACTAGTAACTTAGGTACTAGCCTACTACTACTAGAACTAATATTCTAATATTAATAAATTATCATTAGTACAGTGATGTACTAGGCCTCACTTCCAGTAATATATAGGCTATTACTAGTTATTACTGTCCGCTATGCCCTCGAAATTTTAACTATTAGGTAGGCCTAAGTAGTACCGTAACATGTCAACTACCTGATTTTTTTTCATATTAACGCACAAAATGAGGGGAATCTAGGTCTATACGGACTAGTAACTTCACTATAAATACGAGACGTTGCAAATGTTGCACTAGCACACACTACATAGTAACCATTTAGAGCTAGGTTGCACGTTATAGGATATGGTGTTTTCGTGTATTGTTGTATTATGTACGTTAGGATACAGAAATTTGAGGCAACCAAAACCCAATAGGGCACTACTTTCGTTGACCAAAAAATCACTCTTTTCGGGAGAGTTACAACTTTTCTGACAAAAATGAGTAAGATTTAAGCTTAAATATTACAAAAATGCTATTTTTACGGTAAGAGGTTGTCTAAGACGCGAAAGTCACATAACGATAGACGTCGACTCGATTTGACTTACCTTTATGTTTTCACGTTGGTCGTCGAAAAGAAAATGCACTGTTCTAGTGGGAAAATCTTCGTTTATTTCCGGAAATGATCGTATTTGAGTCTCTAATGTATCCAGTATCGATCTACGATACTCGTGAACCCGAATTACATTGGGATGTCTGCGAATTTTGCCGATTACATCCATACATGGAAGTAGCGAACCGAAGTCCGTAGAACCGGATTTGCGCGAAACAATTACTTCCGTGTCAAGTAGCTGTGCTCGAAAATTTGCTAGTAACGGTCATATATTGAGGTCAGACTTCCAACTGTTTAAGACGATTGTGAAAACTGTCATTTTGTCTGTTTATGAATGGAAGCTGCTCACGTTTGGGACTTGTGCTTGGAATTCGTATTTAATGCATGGATTATTTTGAATGTGAGTGTGGATCCAATCGTAAGTAATATATTGCTGAAACAAAGCGATCTTATTGAGCCTATCAAACTAGAGCACTATCGGAGCAAAACTTATCCGATCATCTGAGTTTATTTGTAATGTTAGGATGTTACGGTCTTCATACCCAAGAAACAATTTATCAGGTTAAGTCAGCATTTTTATTTATCGACAGTTGTAAAATAACCATAATTATTTACTTCGTCTATTAAGCTTTCCATCAATACCAATAATCTCAAATTGCTTATTACAAGAATATACAAACAGAGTAAGAAAGCCATATAAATCAAAGAAAAACAGGGACAGCGTGGCAATGTTTTCCACATGTAAATGAGCCAGCTGAATTATTCAGCATTCCACAGAGTCACCTCTATCACAATAGGAAGATGGGGGACAGAAACATCTTCATTACCCTCGCTTTACAAAGGGTGTTCATTCTTACATTCTGTCATATTCACCCCTACTCCTACTTCAGTGGTAAAATATTGAATCTAACTATGTAGAAGACTTAATGTAATGGTGTAGAAATATTTTACAATATGAGTAAGGTATGTAAATTAAAATAGAAAACGTGTAAAATGCTTAAGTACGTCATAATGTTATGCTTTCTTTTAAGTAACTCTTCAATTAATATATCGCAAAAGTGGTAACAGTTCTGTTATCCATTTTTTACCTTAATGCATTAGGAACATTACCAGATAATATATTTCTGCGATGGCTATCATTTCAGTACATACGTTCCTAATATTACTTCCGAAATTGTTAGCTAGAGAATAACAGAAAAAAGTAATTCAGTTTTTTCGCTCTCCTGTTACCTTTAATAGTGTTTTTATCTACAAAACTTACATTAAATTAGTACTATACTCCTCCAATAAATTCCATATGTGAGGTCAAATATTGCAAATGAAGGTAGCTTTATAGATTTCAGAGATAATTAAGTAACATACACCAATCAAACCGCTGAACGTTTAGATTAAATTACACGTAGCAAGGTCAATAGGTGGAAGGTACCTATTTGGTCGTTGAAGCGTATACATGTACTTTTTCGGAGCTTTTGCAATTCTTTCTTTTTTGGGATCGTTTTTTTTTCTATCAAACACCTTGTGATTCGTTTAGTTGTTTATTTGGAGTTATTTTTGTCTGTTCCTGTCATTCCGCATATTTTTGTTGTTCAATCTGTGCTGTCTTTTGTCTTGTGTCGGTGCTGTCCGTGGTTTAAGGTCTGTAGCGTCAGTGTATCCTATCGTTCAGTGTATAGTCTATGTTGAGCCTAAGCTGCTAATCGTGAGTATCGTTTTTCCGCGTTCGCGGGTTTTTCTGTGCCTTAGTGTATTCGTTATTATTGTCTGTTCCTGTCATTCTGCATGTTTATGTGTTCAATCTATGCTGCTTTTCGTCTTCTTTCAGTGCTGTCCGTTTTTTTTTTTAGGTCGGTAACGTCAGTGTATCCTTTCGTTCAGTATATTGTCTCTGTTAAGCGTAAGCTGCTAATCGTGAGTATCGATTTTCTGTGTTCACGGGTATTCTATGCCTCAGTGTATTCGTTATTTATTGTCTGTAACTTTCATTCTGCATGTTTTTGTGTTCAATCTGAGCTGTTTTTGTCTTGTTTCAGTTCTGTCCGTGGTTTTAGGTCTGTAGCGTCAGTGTATCCTATCGTTCAGTGTATAGCCTATGTTGAGCCTAAGCTGTTAATCGTGAGTATCGTTTTTCCGCGCTCGCGGGTTTTTCTGCGACTTAGTGTATTCGTTACTATTGTCTGTTCCTGTCATTCTGCATGTTTATGTGTTCAATCTGTGCTGTTTTTCGACTTAGTATTTTTGTTATGGTTGTGCCTGATCGTTTAGTCCGCTGTGATGCGTGTACTATGGGGATCAAGTTGAGATTTCTGGCTTGGAATGTGATTTTAAATCAGCGTCTAGTGAAGCTATTGTGTTTGTTTGCGATAAGTGTGTGAAACTTAAGGAATAAGAGGAGCTCTTGAAAAGCTGTAGTTGTGTATGGACGGAAGTCGGGAATAGTAGGTCTGTGAGTAGTGGAGTTGCTGTAAGGGATTGTTGCGAGGTTGTTCCAACTTGTAATGGATATGATGTGTTACCTGTGGAGGAGTTACGTGATGTTGATGATGGGAATGAAGTCTCCCAGGAGGGAAATAGTGAGTGGCTAGTAGTGGACGAAGTGCGTGGTGATTGTGATGTGATAGAAGATGCTAGTGTGGTTGTAAACAGCGGTAAGTGGGGACAGGAGAAGTCGAAAGAAAGAATGGTATTGTGTGGGGATTCATTAGTACGGTATGTAGACCGAGAGTTCTGCAGGGTGGATAAAGCAAAAAGGGTCAGGGTATGTTTGTCAGGTGCTAAAATCCAGCATGTCTGTAAAAGGGTGAACAAAATCGTGTCAGATGAGGAGGTGGTTGTAGTCCAGGTAGGCACCAATAATGTGCAGAAGGAGTCACAAAACATTATTCAGTCTAGGTACTACGAATTGATGTGTCGACTAGCATCAACTCGGGCTAAAGTTGTCATATGTAGTTTGTTGCCAAGATTTGACAACAAGGTTCTGTCAGAAAAGATTGTAACTTTGAATGGTTTATTGTATAGTCTGTGTGACGACTTCGGCTTCACATTTGGTGACATGTGGTCATCCTTCCAGGGTAGAAGGGATCTGTTCGCCAGGGATGGTTTGCACTTAGCTAATACTGGGGCCTCGTTGTTTGGTAGGATGGTGAATTACTCTGTTGAACAGCTATGTTTAAACTAAATTGGGGGCGATGAAGTCAGGAATTAGTTTGGATAAGGATTATGTTCCTAGTGGAGGCGATTATAGGCGTTTTGAGAGCAAGAAAAGTGATGGTCATAGTTCTAACTTTAGGAGGCATGCTTAGGTACATAGTTTCAGGGATAAGCTGAAGATTGTCTTTACCAATGCTAGAAGTATTCGTAAAAATTTTGCTGAATTTACTGTGCTTCTCGAGGATCTGAAACAAGATGTGTTTGGTATCACCGAATCTTGGTTAAGGGAGGACATTGATCGTGCTGAGGTTTCTCACCCGGGGTATGTTGTGTATCTTCAGGACAGAAGGGATACTCATAACGGGGTTGGTGGGGGAGTTTTACTGTATGTTAGGGATGACATTGTAAGTGTTGAGAAATCTCAGTTGCAAGGGTGTTTTGTTAATTCTGTCTGGTGCGAATTGTCCACAAACAACTCCAAGAGGTCCAGGGACGTTATCACTGTGGGTGTTGTTTACCGCTCTCCTAACAGCAGCGATGATAATGATGTCGTGCTGTTTGATTCAATTAGAAAGGCTGCTAAAGGTGATGTTGTTATAATGGGCGGCTTTAATTTTCCTGACATTAATTGGATAGATGGTTCTAGTAGTAGGAAAAGTAGTAATTTTCTAGATGTTGTGCAAGATTGCTTTTTACATCAACATGTTACTTTCCCTACTAGGGGGGATAACATCCTGGATCTTGTTTTGAGTTCTAATCCCAAGCAATATTGTTGATTTGACCGGTCTAGGAAAACTAGGAACTAGTGATCATGATATACTAGCTATTGATGTTGTTTGCAAGGTCGTAAATTCTGTTAGCAAGGAAAAAGTCCCTGATTTTTCGAGACCAGATACAGAGGCAATTGAAACTTTACTAAAGGGTACAGATTGGATTAATTTGTTTAGAGATATGAGTGCTTCTCAGTCTTGGATTTGTTTTGCTGATAAATTAAAGGTCATTATGGAAAATCATGTTCCGTGGAAGAATCGTCGTCGTAAAAGCAGTATGCCTCACTGGATGAATAAGAAAGTTAGATGTGCAATTAGGCAGAAACGTAGAATGTGGAAGTTGTTTAGGAGGACTAAATCTTAATCTCTTTTAAAATTCATCAGCTGAAGGTAGAATGCTTAGTCTCTGATGCTAAATTGAATTTCCAAAAAAGCATTTACCTAAAAATTAAGGATAACCCAAAGGCCTTTTTTTCTTATATCAGTTCAAAGCGGAAAGTTAAGGCTGATAAGGCTGATAAGATAGTTACTGATAGTCAGGATCTTGCAGATCTTTTGAACGACTATTTTGTGTCGGTTTTCACAAGGGAGGATACGAGTAGTATTCCGAAATTTTCAGGGGGACAGTGATAGGCATAAACTGGATACGGTCTTATTTTCGGATGACGTTGTCTTAAAGGAGCTGCTTCGTCTAAATGTTTCTAAAGCTTCTGCACCGGATGCAATCCATCCGTATTTGTTGAAGACTTTTGCACACCATTTCTGCGTTCCGCTCTCGTTGATTTTTAGTAAATTTATGGATGAAGGATATGTTCCTAGGGACTGGAGATGTGCTAATATTACCCCAATTTTCAAGAAGGGTGATAAGACCAAGCCCTGTAATTATAGGCCCGTTAGTCTCACTTGTGTAGTTTGTAAGGTCATGGAGTCTATTGTTAAAAAGTCTTTGGTCTGTCACTTCAGCAGTCAGTCTTTGATCAGAGAGTCTCAACATGGCTTTTGTCAAAAAAGGTCTTGTCTCACTAATATCCTTGAGTTTATGGAAGATGTAACAAGCTCACTAAATAGGCAGAGGTCTGTAGATGTTGTGTTCCTGGATTTCCAGAAGGCCTTTGACAAAGTTCCCCACCAGCGTCTTTTACTTAGGTTGAAGAGCATGGGTGTCATAGGGAATTTTCTGTCTTGGATCGGGAATTAGCTTGGTAATAGGGAACAGAGGGTGGTAATTAATGGCTGTGTTTCTTCTTGGCAGGACGTTACTAGTGGGGTTCCACAAGGGTCTGTATTAGGTCCCCTGTTGTTTGTTGCCTATATTAATGTCATCGACGGAGATATTTTGTGTACAGCTAAGAAGTTTGCTGATGACAACAAATTGTATTCTGAGGTATCTTCCAAAAGCGATTCTGAGAAATCTCAATCGGATTTAGATAAGATTGTTTTCCTGGTCTCAGGGGTGGCAAATGCTTTTTAATATAGATAAATGTAAGGTAATGCACATTGGTAGTAGTAACCAAAAGTTTACATACAATCTAAATGGTGTGGAGTTGCATGAGGTCTCTGTTGAAAGAGACTTAGGTATCTACATTGACTCGTCTCTGCAACCTTCTAAACATCGTCTTGAAGCTGCTAAAAGAGGTAATAGGGTTTTAGGTATGATCAAGAGGAACTTTAGTTTTCTGAAAGAGGACATCGTAGTTAGGCTTTATAAGCAGTTGGTTAGGCCTCATCTGGAGTATGCTGTGCAGGCTTGGAACCCTTATTTTGCTAAGGATAAGGATGTACTTGAAAAGGTCCAGAGGAGGGCTACTAGGATGATTAGTTCCTTAAACAGGTTTCCTTATTTTTTTTTTCCTCCGTTTATTTCAACTATACATTAATATACAAATATACAAATAACGTATCCATTCAAAAATAGCAAAAGTTAAATAACAATGAAATTGAGCAACACCATGCAGTATAATAACGACCAACATGGCGGATAGAAAACAAACTAGTGTGATAAGAGCAAGTAGAAGAATAACCACAAGAAGAATTCCAGACTTACTAGAAAATATTACAACAAATAACAGCAAATTATAACAATTGAGGATGTGGAAATTGCGAAAAATTAAATATTTGAGGTTTTTATTAATGAGGAGAAAGCATCCTTGAGTTCCTCGAAATTAATGTTATTCTTATTATTCTTTTTGTTATGACGAAAAATATAGTTCTCCACCTTTAAAGCAAACGTGAACTTATGAATAAATTCATTACAACTTAAGGTCTTTTTTTGACGCTTGGTACTGAAAATATAGAACTTAAGATGAAGAATGAGAAAATTATAAGGGTGACGTTTCTTTAATAAAAACCCGAAGAATAGATCCTCTTTTGTAAAGTGAATATTTATACCAATCACCTTACTGACCACTTCACCTATAAAAGAAGATGTGATGTGACATTCCCAGAAAAGATGATGAATGGTTTCAATTTCAATTTTACAGAATGAACATAACGTGTTGTCAGAGATACCCATGAGGTTAAGGAGTCTGTTGGTTGGAAGAATTCTATGTAAGAAACGGAATTGAAAGTAGGAGAGTCTCGTCTCAGAAATAGAGTACCAGGGCATACTGAAAATGTTACTCCAATCGTGACAACTGAAACCCCTAAACTCTGCTTTCCATTTGGCCATAGCAGTTGGCTCCACTGCAATTTTAGTCATGTAGAAATTACGATAAAGATACTGAGAAACAGAACCTGTATGAAACAATATGTTATCAAACAAATCAATATTTAAATTACTTATGTCATTTATGCTACACCCACTCTGCTTCCACTGAAGAGGGATACTGCGAATCAGTCCCCAGTAAACAGTAAATGGAAAGTGTGCCAACTGGAACTTTTCTTTAAAAGTGTGGTAACTTAGGGCCTTATTGTTAATGTCAAAAAAATCCGAAACAAACTTCACACCCTTTTTGTACATGAAATCATAGTAGAAAATCTTGTTATTGATGCGAATATGATGATTGTTCCAAATGATTTGTTTACCGAAGTTATCAGAGGGAGAATAAAAAGAAGCCTCCAGCCAGGCTCTAACTGTTTGGTCTACAAATATATTAGACAAGCGTGGGAGATCTTCCACCTTACAATTACACTGAAAAAGCAGCTTACCACCTAACTTGGACAAACTGTCAGTAAAAAATAGCTTCCAGACTCCTTCAGTGTTATCGCAATAACGCTTTATCCAGGTACATTTTAAACTGTTAATGAAACTTGGGATGTGCACAACATTTAAACCTCCTTTATCTAAACCATTAATGACACTGTTTTGCTTGACTTTATCCGGGTTTCCTGACCAAATGAAATCAAAAATGGTACTTTCTACATCCTTAATAAAGTCACGCGGTGGGTTAGGAAGAACCAAAAACAAATACACAAGCTGTGAAAGTGCATAACTTTTAACCAGAACGTTGCGGCCTACCGGAAAAAAAACCGGTTGAATAGCCATTATTGCAAACACAAGCTGTGCAGTTGCTGTAAAAAGTACGAACCCAATTTATGAAACTTTGACCAAAGTTAAAAAACCTTAAAGATCTTATAAGAAAACTCCACTCTAGTTTGTCGAAAGCCTTCTCGAAATCGACGAACAACATAAAACCTGACATTTTGTGGAAATTACAGTGATCAATAAGATCAAGAACGTACTGGATATTTTCCCCAATAAACCGGCCGTGTAAAAAACCTGTTTGGTTAGGACCAATGATAGTTTCAAAAAAAAAAAAAAAAAAAAACAGGGTTCCTTATTATAGGCGGTTACAACTGTTGAATCTCACCACACTGGAGCTTAGGAGGTTACGTGGGGACTTGATCCAGGTTTTCAAGATTGTGTATGGTTTCGACAATTTATCCTGTACCGACTTTTTCATGTTTGCAAACAGTAGTTGTACTAGAGGTCATTGTCTTAAACTTCCAAAGTCGCATAGTAGGATTAATATTCGGCATAACTTTTTTCTAATAGGGTTGTGAATGAGTGGAATAGTTTGCCTGAGAAAGTTGTACTTGCAAGTAGTGTCAATGGGTTTAAGAATGCTTTGGACAAGCACTTTAAGCATTGTAATCGGGTCTGAGTGTTTGTGTCTTCAGTTTTTTCCCTCTTTTTATAGGGTCCTTGATGGGGACTTAAGTGTCCCTCCTGATCCTTTTTTCTACTAAACTAAATTAAGGTCAATATGTCTCCCGCCAAGCTTTCAATCAAGAAATTATTGAAAGCAAAAAAATTGCTCACCTTAGTAACAAATCGGCCACTTCAATGCCATACCTTTGTTGGTGTAATTTCTGTAAAGATTATGTTGAAAGCCCCCCCCCCCCCTCGCAAAAAAACTCTACATTCTTAAAGATGTAGAATTATTTGAAATAAGCCTTATTATTTATTGGTAATATATGTCAATTTGAGTTTCTTACAGCCAGAAGTAGTCTCCACTTTGCTAGATATCATCAATCCCATATGTGAAAAAATGATGTCAGGCTGATAATACTTAACGGGGTGTTAAGAAACGGGGATTTGAAGGAACGCTTAGATGAATATTTCTGATCCATAACACGGGACAAAACAAATGACCTGCTAAGGCTAACCTTCGATTAACAATTAAACGATGCATCAATAGCTTCATCAAACTGCGAATGGAAAAAAAGTCAAAACTTAAATGAATTTTTAGGATCCCACTGTATTCTGATGTATCACGTGTGAGGGTAGGGGATTGGTAGGGAACCTAGTTACGAGTAGTTTACCACTGCTAAACTATCATTATCTAGCAAAATCTGAATAGCTCGAGTAAGCTTCATTTCTTACAGGTGAATTGTTATATGAAACTGATGCAGATAAAAATATTGACAATAATTTGTTCAAAGAGGAGACTCATTAAATGTTTTGTGAATCATCGTGTCGTACAATGTTATGGATGTGAGCTATTTTATCCTTTTTGCTTGAAATTCTTGAGCTGAACAACATGTGTAGTACATTTTTAACACAATGATGTTTATAGTTTATTAACATATATTGCTTTCTGAAACTTGAAACGCAATTGATGAAGGCGAACTAACACATTATATATAGACATGATTGATCACGCAGTGGCGTTAATGGCAGTCTGATCATAAATGTAAATTTTTATATAAAAGAATATTTAATGAAAGATGACTTTTCTTTTAATATTGATTATAGAGCGATGATCAAGTTCTAGTTTTACATAGACACATCATCACGAAGTTGTACAGCCGTGTAGAGTGAATAACAGATAGATAAGCGCCAGTAGCAAGACACCATACCTAGGCATCATAAAATAATAACAAACAGAAAGTTCATCACGAGTTAATTTTTAATTACATAAGATAAGGAAAAGTTCAAGGTTTATAAGTACACCGGCGTTTGCGTACTTAAACGGTGGTTACTCGAGTGTTTCAAGTACATGCATTGTGCAACTTTGAACGACACCGATTGTGGCCTGTAAAGATATGGTGTATAATAGAGTACTAGAGAGTTGGGTTTGAGTTATTTAATCGACAGACGTTTGTCGATTAAATAACTCAAACACATCTAGCTTTTGGAAATGCTAACAGAACATTCCGGATTACATTATTTACACAAGCAAAACGTCCTTAAAAAATCGCAATTAGCAAACAAAATTTGCAAAAATGAACTTGATGATATTAAGATCAGTTGCATTCACAGGTCAGGCTACAAGCGCAATTAACAATAAACAGGCGCGTAGCCAGGAATTTGCCAAGGGAGGGGCGAAACTGTAGATTCGGCATTGCAAACTATCTAAGCGTAGCGCCACCATAATTGGCGCGAAGCGTACAAGAAAATGTCTCCTAATTCGCTGGAAATGGCACTTCCCAGGCCTTGTAAGTTGCATCTTAGCATTTTCTCTTTTGAAAATACTAGCGATATCATAAAAACATTAAAAAAATATGCTCAAGGGGGGCGGCTGCCCCTCGCCCCCCCCCCTTCGCTACGCGCCTGACAATAAATGAAAAACAAAATGTTCATGTCGACACAGGTGTATACAAGAATGGATTAATACTCCTTGAAGTTTCAATCTCGACTCACTGAATATCTGCCATGACAAACAATCAAGTATTAATTAAAAGTATCACACAGAATGAGGTTCGTTTTAGATAACAATTCCCAAGAATCAATGAGTTCCAATCCATCTAATATTCCAAGATAAATCGTTTAAACTCAACCTCGGTGAAAGAATTATTATCTTTATTGGTTTCTCTAAGCTGGGAATTATTAAATATGTTATTCAAATGTTCTTGCACTCATTACAAATTAGCTGTTACGAAGATTTAAATTAAGTGCACAAACGTCTTTTGTTAATAAAAAAAAATATATGAAAACTATAAGAACTGGTTATTGAACACATCTTTCCTTTTTTAGTTTAAGTAATTTATTTATCATACTTTCTTCCATTTAAATTTGTTAACTTTGAGTATTATTCAACTAACTACTGAAATTAAAACTAATTTATGAACTAACATTGAAACATATTCGCTGCCATGTTTTCCATTGACCTGGTAGTAGGGAGAGGATATATAGCCGATTTTATTTGAGATTGGATTGCAGGGACATCAATTTCAAATCAATTATGTACACTAGTCAAAACGTATGAAAGGTGTCTCCATTGCCCCTTCCTCCATCCTGTACGCACCGATCACATATATAAAATGCATGTGTTTTGATTAGCTGGTGCTATATAAGCGCGTGTGGGCATTGTATTTAATGCCATATTATAATTGAATAAAGTTTGTAACTGCTTACAACGTTAATGAATACAAAATCAGTCAACTCCATGAGACGTTTCTGGTTTAGACTGCATCATAAATATGTGCTAACTGTTCATTGAACATATTGATATCATAACCTTTAACACATAATTTAGTTATACTAATTCGTAAGCACACAAACATACAGCTGTTTTACCAAATAAGAAAACAGTAGTAGACCTTTTATCGTGTAATGTAAACAACTGAATATGAAATATCTGATATGGGTTGTATTAGCAAACAAAAATGAGATGAATTGTCGACAGTAAGCCACGTACGATATAAACCGTAGTACGCAAGCATTCGCTGTTACAAGTTGTAAAGACGTCGCCGTTTTGTCTGTAACTGCATGAAAACTGTTCATGGCTGTTATACAGGTAAGTAAATATTTTACTGAAACATATTCTGACTGTGTTCTCACTGAGCTTATTTTAAAATCACTAACTATGCCTATTGTCTTGGTCTGACACACTTGTTACGCATGTATTGCCAAATATTTGCTTTGTAAGGTTAGCATATGTTTCCAATTCCCTAGGCTGTGCGATTTAAAGACGATTAATAGCATCTCCTTCTGATAATACTGTGAAGGAGTGTCAAGGAAGTAGCAATTCTAAATAATATGTCTTCTTTTTGGTACTTAAGACGGGGGGGGGGGGGGTATGAGTGACCGCTTTCATGGGCGTCCGCAGAACAAAACTAACGTCGGATTTTGGCAACCGTTAACATAACAACTAGTTATACTTTTAGGTCTAGTTTTATTTGTCACCTTCTAGACGTTATATATGACGCTCTCGTGCTTTCGTTACTCTTTGATGTTCTCGTTTTAATTTGTACCGGACCAGACTCGAAAAGTTATCTTACACCAAACAAAAAAGGCTACTTGACAGAAATTCTTCTGATATTTTAATCATGTACTCCGGGGATAGGTAGCTTTATTGTTTCGGTACTTATTCTGCCCTGGGGCAGGGTACCCCGCCGATTACGACGAACGCTTAACCTCGTTTCAAGTTCTCGTTAACTGTTATTTTACGCCCAATTCACATATCATAATGAAGAATTAAATGTCTTCGTTGGAAAAGGTCCGTGGGTAGGGGTGAAGCCCTTAAAGTAATCATAATTTCTTGCTGCTCTGTATTGTGTTGTAGGGAACAAACTACAAGTCAGAAAAATTATTCACTATGAAATTGTGAAAAAGTGGATGTATTTTTAGCTTTGTCTGTATTTTTTGACTACATGTTTAAGGGTTAGACAATCCCCAATGGATTGACCGTGGCTGCTACAGGTCCTATGAGCGTCTTGTATCCTTTATTCAGATAATACTAACTTGCCACCGCGCAATCGGCTGTATTTTTGATCAAATGTATGTGAAGTTAACGGTTCCATTTAATTTACATTACAGAGGGATTTTGAACGTGCTAAATGTACTCCTTCTACCATCTTGTATGTATGCTGATTGTCCAACGCGATAAATACTAACAGGTTTTTGGCTGATTAATACGGCCAACGTTACAGATATAGCGGTGGGCTGCAAATCCTAGTCAAACAATAATGGGACATTATACATTTGATTCATCGATATATTGGGTAACTGTTTTACGTATGCGACATGCCAATTGCTAAGGTACTTAATCGAATAAACGTGGCATGCCTTTTTAGTTATTGACAAGATTGATTTCTTACAATGAATGAAGCATTTAGCCTGTCATATACAGTAAGTTAATTGTAGGAATTAATCTGGCCATTACATACTTAAAAAACAGCTGGGAATAGTTTTAAAGTGAGAAGGAGCGACTGAGATTTTGATTCTGTTTGAGATTTTTGGTACTGTAAGAATTCGTAGGAAATGGACAGCCCCTTGCTTCCCCGCCCATGACCACATGTGTTACTGTTTATATTTTGCGTTAGTTAATAGTTGCCTAACTTTAATATTAAGCTGAAAATAGATAGTCCGACGGGTGGAAGTTCCATTTTATACTACTATTGTTTTCCAAAAAGTTGTTTGAACAAGACAAATTTTTCTGTAACAGATATTGACGCAGATACTGTAATTCACAGTTATTCGCAAGAGGATAACAGTTTTGTTCATCCATTTTATTGCCACAATTCCATTCTGAACATCGATATGTTAAAATGATTTAATTGTTACATAAGTGATGCGACAAAAGTAAAACCTCATCAAGCATTTTTAAATCCATGCGGTTATGCTTCATAGGACATCTTAATGTTTCAAAAGCCAACGAGACTGAATAGGTCAGACTATCACTAAGCAGCATTGACGAAACAGTGGTGATAATATAAGTTTCATCATCGACTGAAACTGTTTATTTTGTAGCATATTTACTTAACATTTTATTGTAGTGTTAATACTTTCTATACTAACAAAATCATATTATTTTGCATCTGGAACATGTCAGTATAATATTGCGTAGTATACTATGGAAATCGCCTCACGTGTAGTTGAGGGGTTAGCATGTTTGTTCAACGTTATAACCATGTCTCTTCAAGTCTTAAATATTAAGCTTAAAACGTCATCCTCATACAACGAATTCGGTCGATAAGAAGTTCAGGACATAATTTTTTTCTTGATTATGGATCTGTTTGATTGAAGTAGGTATTATAATACAATACTAATCGCGATATCACTCGATCGTGTTCTGTGCTACATTAATTGGACCGTACATGACCTTTGTATATTCAATTTTTGTCAACATTAATCGCAAACAACATCAACTAAATAAAATGAAAGAAAACATTTATTTTACAAAGGACCTAATTACGTTTACATTTTGGGCCAAAGTTTTTTTGATGTTAAGTATTACAAATAGTCGCTGGATTAAGGGGCTCCAAACAAAATGCTTGCAAAAAACCTCAGAGTAATGTAATTGACAAAAAAAAAATATTGCTGGTATCAGAAAGTAGTTCTATATTTCACTACACTAATTATGTATTGATGAAGCAATGTTTCAACAACATTGTATCCACAAACCATTACCAGTAAAATGCCTGCATCTGACACTGATTCAAAGAAAAGATTCACAGAAAATATAAACTTCGCATTAAAAACACTTCTTTGGGTTGCAAGTTTGCGCCAATTTTATAGGTCTTGCTTAACTTATGTATTTTATGTGGTCAATATTGTTTGTTTTTTTTCGAGAATACTGACCAGAAGTGGAACATAACGTCTTCATTCGAAGGCAATAGTTCATAAATCTCTACCCCGCCCCTTCACAGCACATAAGTGACGAAATAGGTATATTCACTGAAATTCCGAAAGTTCCACCTTATCCTATCGTGTCAGTCCGCAGGTATCTCTAGTGTAAACAAAAACTCATATAAATCAGATAAAAGTTCTAGTGGTCCGATAAAACATATCTCTTTCTGATAGTAGGTAAATATTACACGAGTACTCAGTGGTCGCGTATTAGCTTCATGCGGACGGTTACGTTTTATGCTGATGTGCAAATATAATACCACTTGCATTTCATGTAGTGTTATACATTTGATTCATTAGCACCGCTTGGTTACATTAAGACAATTGATCATTATCTAATATCAAGTTGGTTAATATCACCCAGAAATCGTGTTGACGCCGAAAGAAAAAGTTCTCGTCATTTCAAAAATAACGTAATGTGCAAATAAAATTTTCCGCTTGCCAAACTGTGTATCTAGCATTTCTGTTTGTCAAAGGTCGACGAGCTTTGCAAATGAAAAATATAACAAAGATGACTTCCATATGTCCATGCACAAAGGTATCCATTCAAACAGTTCGGTGATGACAGTTCATGAGTATGGGAAGTCGTATGTCAAAGCTTGAAACATTAGAAGTGGATCCATCGGATGAACAAGCCATTGGATATGAAGAACCGACATCATTATCTGCTAGCTCCATCCTCAGCGCACTAAATATTCATATATGATAGGGGGGTTAACACTTATGTATTTCTTTATTCAGCTCCATCCTGAACGCACATTTAAGCCGAGCCACATTATTTAAACCACGCCTATATCTCCAGTCTCAGCACACTCCTAATGTCACTCAAAGGTTTCCCCCGCCTTAATATGTTAATTTTATGAACTTCCAGACGACTTTAAAAACTGCAATTTTGTCTGTATCTGAATTGAAACTGTTAACGTTTGGGACTTGTGCTTGAAATTCGTCTTTGATGCAACGATCATTTTGAATGTGAGTATGGATGCAATGGTTAGTAACTTATTCCTGAAACACATCCATACAGGGTTCTTCTTGAGCCTATTTCAACTAGAGCACTATCGAGCAAAACTTATCACATCAACTAAGCAAAATAAAATTATCAGGTTATCAAGTACTTTTCATCTACTGTCATAAAATAAACA
Organism: Apostichopus japonicus; assembly: GCF_037975245.1. Classification (NCBI taxonomy): domain Eukaryota; kingdom Metazoa; phylum Echinodermata; class Holothuroidea; order Aspidochirotida; family Stichopodidae; genus Apostichopus; species Apostichopus japonicus. The sequence goes on from NC_092576.1 coordinate 41,266,016, forward strand.
TAATTATTTATTTCTTACATTACACTTTCTATTAATACCAATCACCGCAAAGGGACAGCGTGGTAATCATTTGTGCCCATGTAAATGAGCCAGCTGAATTATCAACAATCTACAGGGTCACCTGTATCACAATAGGGAGGTGAGGACAGAAACATCATCCTGATTACCCTCACTTTCCAATGGACGTCAATTCCTCCAAGCTGTCATCTCCACCCCTGCTCCTACTTCAGTGGTAAAATATTGAAGCTAACAATGAAGAAAACATGACGTAATGGTCTAGAAACATTTTATAAAATAAGTAAGGTATGTAAGTTAAAGAAGAAAACGTGTAAAACAAGTCATTTTTTCTTGCTCTTCTGTTACCTTTAATCTTATTTATTTATCAAAAAAAAAAATCACTAAACTCTCTTCAGTTATTCCATATGTGAGGGCATATGACAATAGTGTAAAGATATTAGAGATAATTAAGTAACATACTCCAATCAAACCGCTTAAAGTTTAAATAGCATTACATGTATCAAGGTCAATATGTGTCCCGCCAAGCTTTCAACCAAGAAATTATTGAAAGCAAACAAATCGGTCACCTTAGTAAAAAGTCCGAAAGTTTAAAGCTATAGTTTTGTGGGTGTAATTTCTGTAAAGATTATGTTGAAAGCCCCCCCCCCCCCTCCACACACACATTAAAAATCGAAAATGATTTAGGATGTACAATTAGTAGAGATAAGCCTAAGTATTCATCAGTAATGTATTTAAATATGAGTTTCTTACAGTCAGAACTAGTCTCCAATCTCCCTACAATCATCAATTCAATATGTGAAATCTTGATTCCAGGCTGACAATACTTAACGGGGTATTAAGAAACGGTGACTTGAAGGAACAGCTTAAGATTAATAGTTCTGATCCATAACCGGGGCAATAACAAATGGCCTGCTACGGCTTAGCTATGATTTACAATAGAATGATGCATCAATTGCTTCAGCAAATGACGTATGGACCTAAATAATAATTTAGAGGAATTTTGGGATCCCACGGTATTCTGATGTATCACGCATGAGGGGAAAGGGGAGTGTGAGAGAAATCAATTATGAGTAATCTACTACTGCTAAACTATCATTATCTATCTGATCTGAGGAGCATTAATAACATTTAGCACTTATATGTAATTTGTTATATGTAACCGATACAGATGAAAGTCTGAAAGACTGTTATAATAATTCGTAAGCACACAGCTGCTTTACCAAATAAGAATACAATACTGGACCTTTGATCATCTAATGTAAACAAGTGAATCTGAAATATCAATGAGATGAAGTGTCACGGCAAGCCACGTAACCAAATACCGTGGCATGTTTTACAAATTTTAAAGACGTCGCCATTTTGTCAGTTACTGCAGGTAACTGTTCATGGATCGAACTTCTTCAATTCAAAAGATGTCAATTTATTGCGACTGCAATGGTTCCCCCATTATACAGGTAAGAATATATATCGCTTAAAAAATATCTTACAGTGTTCTAGAAAAAAAAATAGTTTAAACTAATTAACTATGCCCATTGTCTTGGTCTGACAGACTTACGCATGCATTGATAGACACTTGCTTTGTAAAAATATCATAGTTTTTCAATTTCTAGACTGCATGATAACATTATCTAGTAGTTACAACTTTAATCACATGTCCTCTTGATAATACTGTGAAGGAGTGTCAAGGAAGTGGCAGTTCTAGTAAAGCGGAGGGGCAATTGTTACCGCTTTCATGCGCGTCAGCAGAACATAAATGGAACGTCTGATTTTTGATACCTGTATACATAACAACAAATTAAACTTTTAGGTCTAGTTTTATTAGTCACCTTCTAGTTGTCTAGATATAATGCTCTCGGACTTACTTTGTGGAGGCAGGATTTCCCTTGAATTACCATTTTTTGGGGGATAAACTTTAACAAAGCTTTAATTTTCTCCTTTTACTATTGTAAGGGAAAAGAATCGGAACATTGTCTTTCTTCTGGTCCCGCTGCCTTATTGCTATATATATGTATGAACAAATGTACATCTATGTGATATAATGGCGTGCATAATCGCAACAAAACTCTACTGGAAAGTATTTATGACATGTTTAAAATTCTTCTGACTTCTTAACCCTGTCTTCAACGGATAGGTAGCTTTATCGTTTCGGTACTTACCTACTGTGCCCTGGGGTCGAGGACCCCAGCGATTGCGGCTACCGCTCCAACTTTCTTGGGCCTCCGTGTTTCAATATCTTATTTATTGTGATTTGACATATAATAACACTTGTCATACAGAGGAATAAAATGTCTTCAGAATAAAAGGTTCGTGGGGAATGGGCGAAGCTCTTCACAAGTTAAAGAATTTTTGTTCCCATGTAGCGTTGTGTAACAACAAAATAATAGTCTCACAAAAGACTATTTACTTACTATAATTTTGTGATTTTTTTTAAAAATTGTCTCCTTCTTTTTTTACTTCATGTTTAAGGGATAGACAACACCCAAATGACTTTACCCCTGGCTGTTGTTCCAATAATGTAAACTTACTACCGCGCAATCAGCTCTCTGTTTGACCAAATGAATGTAACTTGAAATGCATTATTTAAGATAGATTACGAACCGAAGTTTAAACGTGGTAGAGGTGCTCCCCTTCCCCATATTGTATGTATGCTGACAGTATAACAAGATAAACATAATATCTTTTATGCTCATTAATAGGGTCATCGATCAGTTTAGTAGATGTCACTGTAGGCTGTAGATTCTAGTCAAAATAATAGACCTTCTTAGATTTGAGTCATAGATCTCAATGGTTAATTGTCTTACGTATGCAGCAGGCCAATGTCTTGGTTACTTAATTGGATAAACGTGGTATGCCAATTAGTGATTCACCAGATTTATTACTCACAACTAATGAAACTTTAAGAAGTTATCTATAGGATTTGATCTGAAAATAACACACTTAAGTAAATTAAATAAGATACATTTTACCTAAATATTAATGAGGAATGACGTGTAAGTCTATTGTAAATTAATATTGTTTAAGACGACTTTTTTAAGCCAAAGTACCCTCTCATGTGTCATGTTACATTGTCTGTTGTAAAATCTACGTGTTTCAACAAAATAAATTATGCTTGAAGATATACTCAGTCAAAAAGCACCTGTCCCGATGCTATCAAGGCTGATTACTAGCAACCCCATATATAGAGCACCAGCATGGGTCCATCTTCGTGAGAGTCTCGTAATAAAAGCATTGCTGGTGGTTAATACGCACCAGTGTTGAGTGTCTGATTTCAGCGATTATTACTGAAAGTAGCGTTGTTACGATATGGCATTACTTGCATGTGTTGGTATGTGTAGATGTACCAAATCCATGTATTGGCAGTGAATATGTTATGATCTCCAGGCGTCCTTTTACTCCTATCCACACAGTAAAGACATTTCACGGCCGTAGATAGTTCCTCTTATCATACGATATAATCATGAAGTTCCATGATATAAGCAATTCAATTATATTAGTTTGATCACGCTTAGTTATAGCATTTCGCGCAATACGTATACCAGCGTGGAACGGGACAGTCACCACTTTACTCGTAGCCTTTATTCGTAACCTGTATTCGTCTGCGTACTTATTTGCCGTGAACTTGACTTCGATAAAGGATGATTTGAAGAGAAATTGATACATATTCGTGGTAAAGAAGTAATGCAACAAATTTATAGTTTCAAAATTTGAAATGATGATATTCATGGCAAAAAAAAAAACAACAACAAATATTGCAAACAGTTCGAAAGTGGTTAAGTTACGTTCGAAAAAAAATCCCAACATCACTGTTTACACTTTTTTATATTATTTTGTCAATAAAAAATAGATTAAACACCTCTCCGTCATCAACTTTAATTATTGCCAGACAAATAAATAGGTTAATTACTGAAAAATTGAACTTCGAAAATAATAGGTTTTACCTAATTAACTATTAATGAGGAGTGACGTCAAGAAACCTCGTGCATATTCTACAAGAGAAGAAAGCACTTTTCGCACCGCTGGGGACTGACTGGGTTGCAAGATTTCGCTAATCTTAGGTATTTTATATTAAAGGTCAATGTAATGGTTCTCGAGTACACTGACTAGAAGAGCAGCATAATGTTTCTATTAGAAGGTACTAATACCATAGGACCCCACCCGCTCCTCCTACATTTACTCTAGAACAATTATATTCACAGAAAATCCGAAAGTTAAACCACATACCATCGTTTCAGTCTGAAGGTCTACTTTTTTTGTAAAAAGAGATTGCTATACATCAGATACAGTTCTAGTGGTCTGATAAAATATATCTTGTTGATTGATATAAGGCATAGTAGGCGCATTTTTAGTGGTCGCGTGTTAGCTACATGCGGAATGTTATAGGTTTTCTCCTGTTGTACACATAGTTCAACTGCATTTAAAAAAAAATGTTTTCCGTAGTGAGAGACATTTAGTTCCTAAGAAGCACTTGGTTGCATCAAACCAAATTAGCACTGTCATATATGTAATTAGTTAAATCACTCAGAAATCGTGTAAACGCCGAATCAAGGGGTTCTCGCTTTTTTTCCCCAAATTACTTGCAGATTAGTTACTCCGTTTTCCAAACTTTATATTTAGCATGGTCTTTTGTTAAAGGAGGACGAATGAAATAGGACACTTGTATTAAAGCTTCTGACAGATCATATATATGGTAACACATATGTATCCTTTCACAGTTTAGTGATGACATTTTATGGGAATGGAAAACCTCAGACCAAAGCTTGAAACATTGGAGGTGGATTCATCGGATGAGCAAGCCAGTGGAGATGAAGAACCGTCACTATCATCATCTGCTCAAGCTGCTCAAGATTGTACGACGTCATCGCAGTCAACTGAAAGACCTACGTTTGCTGATAGAAATGATTATTCGACGTCAACAGTTACCGAGAGTCTAGGTTTGTTTTATGAAGTTGCGCTCTATTGACCTTGTCCTGTCATAATAAATAGGAAGATTAGTTATCTTTGTTACTTTTAATTTCTCTTTCTTTACACTCAAGTATGTGAGAATTGTGGTAATTTCTTTCATATAAATTGTTGTTATGTTAGCGGCGTTTCAATTAAACTTTGTTTCCTAAATACTTCCTACACGTACTTTCAGTTTTAGTTTCAGTTCATGTTTTGAATGGTTAAGCTCAAAGAATTATGAACTTCTATTAGGTTGTTGACATTACATATTTTTTAATTTGCTCTCAAAATATTAGTTTATTTAACCATTACGCTTTTCCTATGTTATTCAGTTTCTTCTCATGTTATTCAACAATATATTGCATTATTGCATTTTCTTGCAACGGTAATCTACGTTATCATTCACCCAGTAATGAACGACACTTATAGCGATATAATTGGAAATATTTATGCTCCTTCTTTTGGAAATCGAATCACATTTATTTGAAAAATATAAGGTGGAGTTTCTTAGGAAGATTAAACAGTGTTTTCTGATTCCTAACACACATTTCTCGGTGTTGGCACTGTTTTGTATATGTAGCGTCTTGATCTCACTTTTCTATTGATTATATTTTGTGCCTTACAAGTTCCCAATGTACACATTTCTTATTCAAAGTACTTAACAAACAAAGATCCACAGTGTTACCAATTAACATCTTCCCGGCCTCCTCAAAAGAAGAAAACGAAAAGTAAAGCAGAATTGAAACACAGTATAAAAGAGGATTTTAAAAGTTATCTAACGAAAGATGAGATCAGGTTATAGATTTTACTAAACTCTTAGTTTAGTATATATGCAATGACCAGAATAGCTCCAAATATTCCGAATTGTTCGTTAATCGTTAATCTCTAGGTAACCTATAGACATGCAATCGTCAATTATCAGAACAGTACTACTAAGAAAAATTCTTCTCGATCGACTCGCCTTAGGATGTGGATGAAACCTCATACCCAGAACTTAAACAGAAATCTTACTTGGATCTTTTTTTTTCTGCGAGTATGTACATATATTACGTCATGATATGTAACTTTCCTTCGCCTCCGTCAAGTCGAGTTTTGTATTTCTTCACAGATAAAAAATCTCTTTTAGTAAATGCTTTGAAAAGGAGATATAAGATACAATACGACGCTATCCAACCAATACCGTACATTAAGGAGAGACTATATTGTGTAGATAAGGTATTTGTTGAAGTAGGTACAGAGTTCTATATTGTTAGAGGAACAGCAGATAAAGGTGAATGGGTACGTGTGAATTCTTACAGAGATATTTTCACAGACTCACGAATTAAATCCACGCGTCGTATCATAGAAGCAGATGCCGGCTATGGCAAGTCAACTGTAACCCTACAGCTTGCATATGATTGGTGCAATGGTGTAGAAAGTTCACCTCTGAAAGATGTAGAAATTCTCATTCTCCTCCGGTTAAGGCAGCTTGGAAATGTCAAATCTATCTACAAAGCAATCAAACTGTTTTTGTTAGCAGACGAACCGCGAATCAAATCCAGTGATATTAAAAATATCATTGAAAGCTGTTCTGCTGTTGAGGTACTTCTGGACGGGTATGACGAGTATCCTGATAAGGACAAACGTACAGGAAGAGACGTAGATCGAATCATTACAAATGATCTGTTTGAGGATTTTGACGTATCCTTAACAACCAGATATCTTCCAAAGGACTATGACAGATATAATACTAAGCGAGTGAGATTAGTTGGATTTGACAAGAAAGCACGTGATCAGTACATTCGTAAGGCTATTGCTGGAGATAACGAAGAGGTTGTCGAGGAAATTAAGCGCGCTTTGAAAGCTAACCCGATACTTGAAGACTTATGTCAGGTTCCTATCTTCTTTGTTATGTTTGCTCACATGACTCACGAAAAGGAAGATTTTCAAACCTTCAAATCGGTTACAGAGTTCTTTCGCCACATGATCCAATGTTTCCATAATCACATGAGAAATAAATCCATGGATAAGAATACGAAGAAGCACATGAGTGAGTATGAATTTGAGCATAATGAACTTAATAATGTAGCGTTTGAGGGCCTCAGTAACGAAAACCAACAACTGTCATGGGGTAGGGACAAACTCAGTGAACGACTTGGTCAAGGGTTTTATGATCACTATATTTCAGTTGGTATCTTGGTAGAGGAAGAAGTAGCTGACGTCAAATATGGAATGACTCCAGCCAAATACATACAGACGAAGACCGAAGCAAGATTCTATCACAAGCTGTTCTGTGAATATTATGCATCTTTTGCATTGTTAGTTAAGGTTGCTGCTGCTACAAGTGCAATCGAGGTGAAGAAAATTCTTGATAAAATAGATCCCTTCGATCTTCAATACCTGTATCGATTCAGCTGTGGGATTGACGCTAAAGTTGGGAGCAAGATAATAACATACTTGAATAGCAGGGAAGACGGTGATAAGTTTGCCATACTCTGCATCCTGGAACAAGCTGGCGAGATAAATGATGACATCAAGAAAAGTATCAGAGATATCTGCTCGAAGGTGTTTTTTCTCTCCAATAGGGACAGCAAGCTGCTTCAAAGATCTTCTATTCAGCTCTTGGGTATTGCGTCTAAATGTAATGTAAGTAAGACTTCCTCTGTGTATACATTTCCTCAATTACGCTATAAACAGCTGCTTCCTTAGAAATAAGAGAGCGATATCGGTGTTTGTGTTTTAATTGTTTTTATAGCACATTTTAATTGAATGGAATATTCCACAACAACTGAAAATAATTCGTTTAGCTTTTTTGAGGCAAAAAAAAACCCCAAATGTATTCGGCTTCAAGTTAATCGGTAAAATAAAATACACCTGTATGCAAACTGTTCAAAATTATTTGTCATAAGCTCACACTAATCCGACCAATTCCCATCCCTGGTATTTCACTTATATAATATAAGTTTATTGTGTATACAATTACGCAAATAGGAACACTGTCAGTAATATGTAATACCTAACCAAGTGTTGAACAAGAAACAAAAAATGGAAGGTTTAGAACTTTCTTCCCGGACTAACTACTTTCTATTTATTAACAAAAGTTTCGCTCATTTGTGAGACATGATTTCATTAGTCAAAACACGAGGATCGCAACATGTGATTTCGTAAAACTCATTGTATGTAAAACCATCACTTATCTTTACTTATTTTCATCATATTTTCTATAATGACTTGAATGCCTAGCGTAATGACATTATTTTAAAATATTTATTATCACAATCAGTTGCAGCTCTCACTCAATTTAGAAAAAAAGAAGAATATCATGTATTAAAGTCAAACACAAACTTTTAAACTTTACTATGAATAAGAATTATATGAAATCATCAAAGGCAAGACTTAAAGTTGTATTACACATCTGTAGTTAAAATGATTGATATTATAGAAACATTTCCTTTTAGGCCCCTTATACCAAAACAAACTTTCTGAAGGAGAGAGGAAACACTCCCCGAATCCCTCCCTAGAACGAATGTAAGACAAATCCCCCCCCCAACTAGAATATTAAGTCGATACAGAGGTAGAGCAGGGGCGCAACCACGTTTAGTTCTGAAGGCTTTCCGACAAAAACAAACAGCCAGAAAGGGTGACGCAGCAAACTCCTTGCCATTGGCATAACATGATATTACAAAAATGTAAAATGTAAATAGCACCGTTTCGCATTGAAGCATTATCCATATTTACAAAATTCCTCAAATAATAATACTAATAATATGTACGACATAAAATATTTGCCTCCACTACAATGAAAGGTAATTACGCCTCTAGAGGATAGATCTAAATCTCGTTTTATGAAACGTAATTAATAATGACGTCAATTAACCATTAATCTTTGACACTTAAAATGTGATATTCGTTCATACTTTTCAGTTATCGTGCAACATATATAAAAAAGTTGGTTATTTGAACACCAATCTTCAAAAAGCAATACATCGTTTGTTTTTTTGCTGAGAGCAACGCTAAGTTTTCATAGCTGGATATGCACTTAAAGATATGCTGAGCCCACACCAATATTACCCAACATCTGTATATGATGTGTCTGTGTCTAGAAATAAACTTTACTCATTTATGTGATAATATATAATTGCCTTAGAGCTTTCTTTCCACAACCCTTTAGGTTACATTCAGAAATCAACAGCGGTATATATCAACTCTCTATGAATAGAAGCCACCATGGATATCAATCTTATATTTTGTTTAACTCACTCCATACCAAAGTTATATTTTATATCCCAAACAATTAACTTTAGTATCCTGATTAGTAAACGGTGTAAAACATGAACGTTTCAGTGGTGTAAATGAGGGAGTGCCTTCTTATAGTTCCTATTAACAGTGATTATACGTTGAGCAAAGAAACTTAAAACAGATAATTTATGGTTTTAAATAATACTCACAAACGAAAACAAAATAAAACAATTCAGTACATACCAAACCATTCGACCTGTTTCATAATGTTAGCCCCATTTGGTGTACTGACTATGAGTTAATAGCAACAACAACACATGGATCAAAACGTTGGACAGAAATGCACGCGTCTACTACCATAGGACATATGAATTACCGACAATTGATTTTTACTTTCCGCTACCCTGTTGCGACCCAAAGGGCGGATCCAGCCTAACACTGAAGGGGGGGGGGGCGGGCAGTTGATCAAGGAGCGACAAAAAATAAAACGCGATTGTGCATTAATATCAGATCAGATGTTGGGTATAAGGGGTACACTGAGGGACATGTGTGGGCCTTCAGGGCCATAGCCTGGGTAGAATATTAAGGGGGGGGGGCGGCAGTTGAGGAACATCTAGATATTATGTATCGTCAAGATGTTACACAGCGATGCTTTGCTCTGCCTATATATGACAGGGCCTTTTTATCAAATTTTCAGTAGGTGGGCCATTTCGCAACATAAACCACTATGACACTATCTAGCGTAGCAAGAAAAGTTTTGTCAAAAATGCCTCCCATTGCCGGGAAAATGGCACTTTTTAGGCCCTGAAAGTTGCATCACTACATTCTTTATTTTAAGATCTCATTACAAATTACACTTCAAAAAAAATAGAAGAAGAAAACAATCAGTAGGGTTAACAAGGATTCTACGTTAAACATGTCGATAAAGCTCACTGAAATAACGCATACTGTCCAGGCGTTCACGTTAAAATAGAAATATTTGTATTTAGGAAGTTGAAATTTCATGGACAGCATGCACCCCCCTGAACCCACAGGACACGGCCGTGGCCTTAGAATAAAGCCAGGGGAAGCTGAGAAGGATGTTATGTTAAGAACGCTTCTTGGCAATAAAAGTAAGTCAAAGTATGAAATAGAAATACAAGGAGAAGACTCACTCTGACCCTGTCAAATGTTATTAGGGTTCCAGCACCATCCCTTACGACTGCCTCTGCGCATAACCATGTTTTAGGGATCAGTAAAGTAGCCCACCCTTTTAACTGGTAGAAGTTCTTTTTAAAATGAGAAAACTTAGTCTAGGCCTAACAAAGTACTCCTTCAAGTACTCCTTCAGTACTATACATACATACATACATACATATATATATATATATATATATATATATATATATATATATATATATATATATATATATATATATATATATATATATATATATACATTTTCTTTTGGTATGGACTAAGGTAGGTTACAGTAACTTAATATAACAGCCAGTGGTGAGTTTTCCCAAGTAGCTGTAACTCAGGTGTTATACGTAGAGTTGCAATTTCGAACGTGACACAGCCGGTCAAATTTAATATATTTTTTCTAAGTGGAGGAAGGCACAGTAGTCTGCGGGTGAGGGTGTAATGGAACTAGCTTCGTCATTTACACTTGCACATCAGCACGCAATCATGCATTGTACGGAATACGAAAGTTCGTAATACAGGTGCTACGGTGTTCAGAGGTGCTTAGATCATTCGACTGGGCTGTAGTTTATAAGCCGACTTTTTCTTGAGAATGGTGGTGTCAAACTAATGGGGTGGGGGAAGGTGGGCGGGGCGGCTTGTTCGGACCCAACTAAAGAGCTTTGCGACCAATTCCTTTCATCTCAAACTGTTGTATGAGAAGACTCAATACATTACATATGCGGCGTATGTTGGACAAATTTTTACCTTCTCATTGCAATAGCGAAGCAGTAGCGTAACAAGGGAATCTTTACGAAAGTTTTTTTCCCGTATAAAATGTCATAAATGCACGGAGAATATAAATGAAAATGGCTTAAGCTCATCGTATCGTTGTTTACATCTTAGATTTGCTATGGTATTATTAAATTTCCGTGCCTTCGGGTTGCTTTGTTGTCAACAGTTCAAAATACACCTAACCTAACCGCCAGTAAATGTTTCTGTATTTGTTCGGATAATTGAAACTGATTGATGCCATCCCTCTATTTATCATCTCCTGCCCCTCCACCTCAGCCTCGACACACGCACTCAAACTGGCAAACATTACTTATGATGTCTTTCATTTCAATAGCGGTTCAAGTACTTGGGTGTAGACACACGGGACAAGGTGCACGTGTATGAAGTAAATACAATATATATATATATCTATATATATATATATATATATATATATATATATATATATATATATATATATATATATATATATATATATATATATATATATATATATATATTGCTTCAGGTTGTACCAGAGAAAAAATAACTTTACTTAAATACATCGTCGTACTAACAAGATACGTTGCATAGCAATTTTCATAATATGACGTCAATAAGTTGCATAAACCTGGTCGATTTGAATGGCGTCAGGATTACAGAGGGCGCGAGTGAATATTAATGATGGACTTACCAATATGGTTGAATACTGTACTAACAGCTTATAGCAAGTAATATAGAGAGGAAACAATTTAATATCCATATATCAAGGACGAGACAACGCCAATATTTCAGGAACAAACAAAAATCCTTATTTCAGTGGCGGGGGGTGGGGGTGGGGGGGGGGGGTTCCCCTCACTACAACCGGAAGAAATGGTTCAACCGGGGAATTAAGCAGGGGACAATAGAACCATTGCTACCGGAGTAACCTCCCTCTTTTTGCAACTTGACACAACATATTAATTACCTTGCCTTCATAGGGTTACTTATATAGACCTGATTTATATTTCTAAATATGCCTAAAAATGCATCTCGACCCTTTCTACATTAATCATACGTTTTCAGTTTTCAATTTGCCCCAACACGATTTTCGTAATAAATGTGCAACGGTTCTGCACTATATACACCTTAACCAAACCTCTTCTGGGGTTTCATATTTCGCATGCCTTTAAAATATACATCATTTAACGCTATCTTAACTACATATTCTGGTTAACAATTATTATCAAGCTCTTAACTTTGAGTCTTGAAGAGTCCATGAGAGCCCTGGACAGAGGAAACAGTCAAAAACGTGTTTTTTTTTTAAATTGTGGAAATTGTTTTATTCAGTCAATATCTTACTGCAAAATAGATATTCAATAAACATACTTATGGTTTAAACTAAATTAAACTGTTAAACATATAATGCGTGATCGATTCAACGATGTATCTTCAAATGTATTCACCAATCTTTACTTCAATGTTATATTCTGTTCATCATTTAATTTATGTTTTTCCATTAACATTAACATCATAGTTATTTGATGCATACATCTTTTTGCCATCTCGGTTTCATTAATTGCTTGTGTAATTGATTCATCTTTCTTTTGTTCTTCCCACAGATCCCGATTGTTGATCTGTTTCTGTTTGAATCTTTCAGTAAAGCTAATAAGGATAACATCGTCCTCCGTTCTGGTCTTTCTTTGAGCAATCTTTCTACAGTAGTCAAGATAAGAGTAACTACAGAGAAAGGAAGAAAATTGACAGAGGAAGATGTTATAGGTTTATTACTCTATGCAGAACAATCAAAGGATCTACGTGAACTCTGGTAGGTATTACTAATAGTGTTAGATACATAACAGTTCTACATACATGTAATGTCCACATTATAGTTAAAAGATATTTTTGACCTGGTACATGGATTGCACAATCGGCGTATCGGTGCTATAATTAAACAGGCTGGTTTATGGAAGCTGTTCCGTCCCCACTCGGCTACATTCAAATTCATTCAAAGCACTGAACATGTCGTCGGAACACAGGTCTTGCTTTGCTGTAGGAGAATGATTGATTTCATGAAATTTAAGTTTCTCTGAAAGGAAAATGAAATAGACATATCTTCCATTTCCTTTCAGGTTTCGCAGCTGTCCACTACCAGAATCAATCCATCCAAATTATATTGCAATCAGATTAAAGACATCGAATCTTAAGGGTAATTAACAAACAATCCATATGTTATAAGTTCCTAAGGTGTGGATATAACACAAACAGATTTCTGTGTCGGGTTGTCTCTACCAAATAATCAGTCAATAATATTACAGAGAAACAGTGTTCATGTTATTGTGTGCGCTATATGCTCTGTAATTTATCTGCACCAGTAATGACATGAATGCCATCTACCAGCTACCATAATACTATAACATTACTGTTAGACATTCATGGTATAGATATTGTTTGTATACTTAAGGTGTCATTTAATGTGTTATCGATACCAGGTGCTATAATTAGTCAATCATTAAACCAAACAATTTGATTATGCTTTCCTATATATCATGATAAGGTTTATTTGATACCGACGCACAACATAACAAGACCTATCTTTTTTGACAAAATAACTAGGAAGGGGGAGGCAAAAGAAAAGCAATATTTGGTCGTAGCTGTATTTACGGTAAAGCCAGCTAAAATATTACATATTTTTCATAATAAACCGCCCTAATTTTCACTAAAAAGCCTATAATGGGATTGTCACGAACAAGTGCCATAACGTGAATAAACAACTAAGAAAATCTGTAATGTTATGATAGATGTCAGCACTGCAGTATATATATATATATATATATATATATATATATATATATATATATATATATATATATATATATATATATATATATATATATATATATATATATATATATATATATATATATATATATATATATATATATACATAATTAGTGCGACATGTTACTCTTGCCCTTAGTGTATAAACTCAAAATCAATGACATTCAGAAATTGAAACAGGGTTAAAGGAAATACAAACAAAATTTTATTGGTTTTTCCCACGTACATTGTAATAGTAGAGCGATTAAAACTACGAAATATTTAGTGTATGTTTTCCAAGTTGCATAAGGACCTAAAAAAGGAGGGGAAAAGATGCAGTCTGTTGGATGACAATGCTCCATTTACAACACCCTATTCATAGGATACAGGAATTAATTAGAACATAGAGGCACACATTCATGGTTGTTATTTTTACAGGCTCAGAGAAGAATAACTTGTGCGACTCATTATAAAACCAAGTCATATGAGAATAAATTACACTAGACTTGATTACTGGGGAATGTGAATAACATTTCAAAATGCTGAAGATAGTCGTAACGTCTTACCTATTAGTTAGTTTACTTGCACTGACATTACATCACAATCCTAATTTGCTAGTTATAAAGATTCACATAACGAACAGATATTCTTGCTACCGGGACACCAAGCAATCAAAACGTTTATCACAATATTTTCATATATCATTTGAATGCTAATTTAATTGAGGTAGAAATACAACCTACTTACTACAATAATATCCGTTCCGATAGTACCACATGTATACATTATATTTAGTTAACTGGTATTTAGAACAAAGAAGGATAATGAGTGACTTCAACATTATGTCAATGGAGATCGATATAATGTGATGGTAACCTTGAAATACAAACACAGTAAAAATACACTTTGACTTTTTACTTTATTTTGGGCACAATCTGATAGTTGTGTAGCCTTACGGTGAATCGTTAATATTGAGGTAATAAAGCGGTGTCAAGTAGAAGTGAGTAATTGTTAAGCCTTGAATTATTTGGAACATCATTTTGTCATGTCCTATAATGATACTTGAACAGTATCATTGTAATCGTACACAGTCAACTCCTAACGTTCGGCTAATGAATACGTGTACCTATCCCCTTAGTATGCATTACACAGTAGGTCTACTATATAATATGTATGTCTAGGAACAGACAGGTCACCGTAGGTATATTCATTTTGTATGGTCAATATGTTGCCTTAAACATCAAACTTGATTCACGCTAGCCGAGGCATAGTACAGCAACATCCTTTAACGGGACCTTAGCAGGTCAATATAACTCCGTAGCCTAGCCTATACAGGACAGACAATAATTATTCAAGGAGCCTACTTTAGATTTTATAGTCACATATGTATCTAATATGGTATTTTCAAAGTCACATATGAAACTTTATACCGTTGCAACATTTCTGACGAGTTATGAAGCGATTTGTGAAGTCACTTATTACCGACCATACATTGGTTCTTTGACCCGTAGGGACTTGTCGTGCAAAAAATAAGGGATTGGGCAGTTCAATTCGCATGACATCATTGTCCCCTCTGTAATTATTTGTTAAACCACAATTACATAATACAATAAAGAAATATTGTTATTCTTTACTATTTCTGAGGTAAATTATTATGTTCACGTTAGGTTCCTTTAGGCTCTGGTGGTTCGAACTTAAATGACACAAGAGTTAAATTAAGTCAAATAATAAACTTTCGTATTACATCAGGAGAATTCTCATCTCCCTAGCAGGTCCGCAGATTGTTTAAAAAAAAATTATTACAAATAAAATAACAAAGATGATTAAAATCGTTTACTTCTCTGTTTTGTGTGACGTATTTTGTCATAGTTACCGCATATTTTTGACCATTTTTATTGAAGCTAAGTGTTCAACACAATACTGCACTTGAATAGAAAGTTCATTACAAGTCTACCTTTGACCTCAGTGTCACTCCAGGTTTTTGTTCAGTATACATAAAGATAATTATTAAAGATTCTCCAACATGCATAGATCTATCTCTCCCATGCAGTCTTCTCGCAAAATTCTGGTAGTTGTTTGGATCTCCATTCAGGGCAGTGGATTAAGGTAAGTGTACATAGCTATAATACACAGTGAAACAACAATAACATACCTAATGATGATGGTTATGTCTCACATGAGTTTCGTACTTATTTTACATATTATATTGCAAACTGAACTGTTTGACTTCTACATCTCTGAAGTCATAGAAGTGAGAATAGTATAGACAGAAATAATGCGTGGTTCTTTAGAATATAGTAACCATTAATATACATATGCTAATCATTATCAGTGTTCAATGTAAAAATAAACTGAAACAAATCCCAATGTATTATATTTATATTAACTTCATACGATAATTACCTAAAGGGAAGGTCAAGGTTCATCGCGGGAGTACAAGTACAATTTATAATTGATTTAATTGCCTGTGTATCATTTTAATTTTTAGGCTGATGACGTCGAAACTATCACTAAGCTGTGCTCAGAGCGCGTGACTATTGCTAAGAGGGACATTGAGTCAAAACAAAGGTCAACCATAGAGCTCCTGGAGAAGGCATCAGGTCGTGACGTAAGTCAGTGAACGATATAATTATATCTAATTGTACAAACAGTTAAATATACATACGTCAGCTTAACCATAAGGCCACCGACTATTTGTACATACCTATGGTATTATTGGAAAAAGAATTAAACATCGAATCTGCATATTTGCTGGACTTCAAAGTGATGCATTATTATTTACGTTTAGATGCAATTCTATTGAAGGACATTTTAAATTAACCATATTTTTTCTAATATTCCTTGTTTGCATAGTTTCATCTGCGTTTATCATGCATTCCGTTGCAAACACCAACTGACTACATAAATAACAAAATAAGTGTAAATTCAGAAAATGTTTGTTTCCCTGATTCCCGGTTTTTAAATTATATATATGTTTCAAACTGTTTACAGTATTATGATGACTGCTGACAGTTTCATATTTGCAATATATGAGCAATTGAACACTTTAATTATTAATTTAATGAAGACGTTTATCTCAAGGATTGCTCGATTTTTTCCGCGATTTTTGAATAAAAGTGCCAAGAGAGCCGAAGTACCTCATGTTCATATTATCTTCACTCAACCAGTAGGCATATTGCTAGCGCAGCAACCAAATGAGGTCCTTCGCTTTGCTTAACAGGCCGAACAACAGTATCTTATATGTCAAGAAACACATATCCCGATCATAGTTGTTAAGCTTAATTTAACTATTAATTTACCAATTATCATGGTGCATTTTGTGTTTTTTTCGTTAGTTTAATTTATTAAAGTTTTATTCTGATTTCAAACTCGAAAGTCATTTTCAGATGAGGCGTTTTCAAACACCGACCTAGAATTGAACGAAAATATCGTTTTGTTAACTTCTTTCAAGTAGCCGACTTAGCCAATGGAGAATGGTAATCACTGCTACAATAGTCCGACTTTGCCCCCCACCCCCTCCTCTACGTTGTATTTTGAAACATGAAACTTTAGCTTAGCGCCAGTCACCGGAACTATTAATTACCACAACGATATTAAAAAGAGAGGAGTTTAAAGTTACATTTTTTCGTTTCTGCAGATATGACATGTACTGCACCGTGAAATATGTGTTTAATACAACATATGCTGAGCTTAGTTAATACGATCTTATGTAACCAACAAACAAACTTAAAGAAAACCTGGTAAATAACTCACGATGGCGACATAAAATGATTGAGGCAGTGTTTTGACATCCAAGTATGGTAGCTATGACGTCACAGGAGAATGATATTGGGAACCATCGATATTAACTTTAGATGGTTGGCTAGTTAAGATGATATACTGTACTCATTGTGTAGTGCAGGTCCTATTGGTTATATTGATAGCAAGCAGTGTATTTTAAAACCCGGATAAAATGCAACTTCGCTGCTTAAGATATGGCTATTACATTCACTTTTTACGTCATAAAATATACTTAAAGTGAAATTAAAGCTTTTAGTTTATTTTGAACTTATCACTAAATCTCTTAATGTGTATGATAATCCTTTGTATTAATTTCATGTAAGTAATTGTTACTTTTCTTGTGTAAAAAATTCAAAAATATCGCAAACTGAACACAATTCAAGTGTTTACACATGTTTATTTTCTTACTCAATTTACCTCAACTCCATATTGCTGAATCCTAAAATTACACAATATCTTCATCTTTGTACCGGTTACAACATCAAATCTCTATTTCGGGGTTTTTGTAGCTAATACTTTACATCCACATGCGCCGTTTGACTCCCTATATCTGTTCTAACAATAATATATGATATCAACATCATTAATTTTTTTATCATTCCATCAGATTCCTATCGAGGACTTATGTCTATTCAAGTCATTTAGTCACGTTGATAAATATGACGTCATCCTACGATCAGGTCTACGCCTATCAGGACTGCCATCAGTACATATAATGCACATATGTACAGAGAGAGGCAGAGAGATGACAAAACAAGATATTGTTGATATATTGATGTATGTACAGCAGTCACACCGACTAGAAAGACTGATGTAAGTATATGAAGATATATAAACAACATTAACGATTACAAGGAAACCCATTCAATACTCGAACATTATTTGTCATATATCATACAACGTTAAAGGTGACAATGAAGCCCATGCAGCACGCGAATATTCTATTTCATGAAGGAACGGATAGATGTAGAGAAACCGTACTCTGTTGCTTCGAAGTACTTACTATATAGTTAGAGCATCTTCGAACACGTTGCTTCAATACAATAATTAGGCTCCGAATCATATATCTAGTGTGAACAACACGTGGTTTCCAACTTAATTATGCTGCAAATATAACACCAATGTAATAAGATTCACAGTAGGGCCTTTATTTACGTACAAAATGTCTATCAAATTGCTTGTTCCACAATTTTCCGCTAACGAATTACATTTGTCAATATTGAAAGTCCGAAATCGAATTCTTCAAACTGTTCGACTTTAATTTCCTTGTTAGAGTTAAAGTAGTAAATAACAGATAACACCAAACTGAACACAAAAATTCGCTTTAAGTATATTGAGTATTTATCACCTCGGGTAACAATTACAGAGAAGAAAAGTTAAGAAAAATAACGAATGTGAATTAACGGTTAGGAAAAGCTGACATTAGTCAGGGTTGTTACAACCACAATACTATTCCTCTCTCATTGATAACTACCAGTTGTTACACTTGTAAACTTTCATAACGCGATCAGAATATAATTTACAAAAGAATTGTGTAGGTAGTCGGTATATGATATATATATATATATATATATATATATATATATATATATATAGATATATATATATATATATATATATATATATACATATATATATAAATAAGCATAATATGTACCTTAGGTCGACAGTTTATGGTAAAAAAAAAGTGTACCTTAGGTCAACAGTGTACCTTAGGTCGACATTTCAGTGTCGACCTAATGTTTTCACTACCATTTTAAGACACTTTTTTATTGTCGCAAATAGCTTTATAATGTTCTCCGTCCTCTAAAACGTTCATTTAAAAGTTTTGGTTAGGGTCGGTTCAGGGTTAGGGTTAGAAAAAGGGTTAGGGTTAGATTAAATTTAGTGTGTAAGTCAATGTAACTGTCGACCTAAGGTAGGATCCATAGTTATATATATATATATATTTGTAGTACAGGACGTGTATTTTCACCGAGTGTTTTCTTATGTATCAATTCCAGAGGGACAAAAAGCTTATCAACATATTCGTATTGTTACGAGGGCTCATTGTAGCCTAACGCTAGTTACTGCTAGTGAGGAACCTAATGTTATTATATAGAAAGTTTTTAAAATGGCCTACGTGACAATCAATATTTGAGAATTAGGTCGGGTTAACGTCAGGATGTTATTTATGTAATGAGCAATACACGATTGTTCTGGTATATTCCTTATGATGACGCGCTGGTCTCGGTTTAACGTCGGTTTACGTGAAATCGCGTGTAAGCTGTGCACACATCTTCGTGGATTCTCTGGAATGTTCGCGAGATATGCAAAGGACTTCCAAGAATAGAGAAACTGGGTTAGGTGTATCGAGAAAGATCTAGATGATTCTTGACATGGCGAATCGTATAAAAACCCGCTCAGATCGGGGAGTTTCTGAGTTTCTGAACGAATACAAGCGACGACACATATTATACCATTCTACTATATATCGTCAGTGCTCAACTGCCAGTAATTTCTGAGGGATTGAGATATCGATACCAAGATTGATTCTACACCTCCATTCAGAAGTTTGAAGAGGACTTTGCTGTGAAACTACAGTCTTCCAGTCTTTATTTCGGAGAAGGTGAAGAATTTCTGTCTCCGTTGAGGAAGTTCGTTACGCCAGGAGTTGGTGGCTATAAAGCTAATTTTGGACTGACTCTGGTAATATTTTAGTCGGCGAGAAGTTCGACTTGTGCTTCACTCGATTGTGGCTGGAAGTCCGTCTTCTATGTTGGAGCATCGCCGGAAAGAAGGTGACTGCTGTTTCTGGGATCGCGAGAAACTTCGTCGAGGACCAGTGAATTTCGCGGGACAACGGACCGAGAATCGTCGTCATCAAGGTCGTGGCCGCTGAGGGATATCGCCGTTGGAAGAGACCAGCGTGTTTTAAAGTGTATCCTATCTTGTTAAGTTTGTGAGTTATTTTCTATATATTTGTAATTACCATTTGTTGTTGTTGGTTCAGACTCCATTGTTCAATATAGTTTACGTTCTCATTCAAATTCTCTAGACTCGTCAATTTGTCTGTGTTCCTTACGGAAACGAACCCAGGCTTGTGTCTCGTTTAAAATTAGTTATCGAGACCTCTCGCATTTCCAACGTAACAGTATCAAAATACATTTGTTGTATATCACATTCATATTATACTACTTAATATATCGTTTCATTCAGTGATAGTTTTTGTGTCAATTAGTAACAAAATGAGTCAAATATTAATCGAAAAGTTTTGGAATTGTAAGGGATGCACCGGATTTGTATATACAACCGGAATTCCGTTTTAGGAGAAATGGAATAGGAGTGAATAATGTTTTATATCCTCATCCCATTCCTCCCTCCCACACCCCCCCCCCAAAAAAAAAAAATATATAATATTGGTTGACGTTTTCGTTAAAGTGGCATTACCAAGTCAATTCAATGTTTAACATAAATATGTTTTAATAGTGTGTTTGCTTTCCTTAAAAATTTAAAAAAAAAATAATTAAATTTTCTAAATCTACGTAATACTGTACTAAGTATATGTGATACTAACTGAAAAACACTTAAATATGCAACGGGGTTCGGCTTCCGACTTTGAGCACTGCTTATTTTTTGAACCTAAAGAACTTACTACTCTAGAATAATATTTGAGTAGATACTTTTACAGAACTTTATGTAATATAGACGAAAGTATTTTGTGTAGTCAGACTATGAATTTTCCCATTGTCTTATTTTCCTTTAGTTTAATGTCTTAAATTAAGCATCGTTTATTGTAATGTATCAGTTTTCGCTGCCTTATAACATTGCTTTTTTTTTGTGGACGTAAACAGGGAAACGGGAACGGCAACTGGGATGAGGTAGCTCAAAATATTTCTATACGTTAGTAAGCTTCTTTTAAGATACAACTTGAGATAAGTGAGGCAGCAGGCATCTACCAAAATATTTCATATATTCACAAAGAACGTGAATTGTATTATTATACCTAAAAGTGTAATTCATTAAATCTACTTTGCAAAGTTACCTTCACTTATATCCGCATTTTGTTAGTACCAACATTTAGGTCATAAGTTAATCGATATAGTGATCTAGGTGCATTTACTTAGCGCCATTACTTTGTCTTAGTGTTTTCCCCAAAAAAAGTTCAGAATACCATCTACAAGATGATAGTATCTCAACAAAGTTACTCAAATGACGCGTTTTGTAAATAATTTATGTCGCCATCACTTTTTGTTTGTTGTGAATGTATTAGATTGATTATGGTAAGAACAGAAACGCATTTGATTTCTTCTCATCATTAATTATGTGTATAAGTAAGTTGGCCTGACGTTTCGATCCTAGCAGAATCTTCGTCAGAGGCTAAATGACAAGTTCATAAATTTAGGGATAGATTTAGGGATAGATTTAGTATAAAGTTATTTTAAATTGGTTCAGTTCGTTCATTCTCATATCTTTGAATTTGCTGTTTGTCTCATTATCCTTTAGTTTTAACGCCTGTCTTCTACCTGCATCAATTCCAGTCGGATCCATTCCTTCGGCCTGGCTTTCAAAGAATATCACAGGTATCAATCATTAAAACATTTAATTGATTGATCGATCGGTTTAACTAACACTGTCATAGATCAATCACAGTGATCCGGATTACAGGTTAAAGTTCAACAACTGTATATTTTTGTTCATGTCGTTGTTATTTGTTTACAGTATTGGCTTCATGAAATGAACATAATTAAAGGTCGGTCGTCGGTCATTTATAAAAACATTGTTAATGATGAACGATTGTAAAGATGAAATAACAAATTACAGATAGTTATATCACAACAAAGATTAACACGTTCACTTCCTGTTGCTAAAGTGCTGAATGCATATAAGTAGAGCAGGCACATAATATAGTCTACATATAC